>NC_092289.1:10335422-10367922 GCF_036320965.1 Panulirus ornatus | reverse complement strand
ACTTGTGTGAGGAAGTACCAGGAGAGACTGAGTACAAAAGAGAAAAAGGTGAGAACAAAGGAGGTAAGGGGTGTGGGGGAGGAATGGGATGTATTGAGGGAAGCAGTGATGAATTGCGCAAAAGATGCTTGTTGCATGAGAAGGGTGGGAGGTGGGTTGATTAGAAAGGGTAGTGAGTGGTGGGTTGAAGAAGTAAGATTATTAGTCAAAGAGAAGAGAGTGGCATCTGGACGATTTTTCCAGGAAAAAAATGCAAATGACTGGGAGATGTATAAAAGAAAAAGGCAGGAGGTCAAGAGGAAGGTGCAAGACATGAAAAAGAGGGCAATGAGAGTTGGAGTGAGAAAGTATCATTAAATCTTAGGGAGAATGAAAAGATGTTTTGGAAGGAGGTAAATAAAATGCGTAAGACACGGGAGTAAATGTGAACTTCAGTGAAGGGGGCTAATGGGGAGGTGGTAACATTAATGGTGATGTGAGAAGGAGATGGAGCGAGTATTTTGAAGGTTTGTTGAATGTGTTTGATGATAGAGTGGCGGATATAGGGTGTTTTGGTCGAGGTGGTGTGCAAAGTGAGAGGGTTAGGGAAAATGATTTGGTAAACACAGAAGAGGTAATAAAAGCTTTGCGGAAGATGAAAGCCGGCAAGGCAGCAGGTTTTGATGGTATTGCAGTGGAATTTATTTAAAAAGGGGATGACTGTATTGTTGACTGGTTGGTAAGGTTATTTAATGTATGTATGATTCATGTCGAGGTGCCTGAGGATTGGCGGAATGCTTGCATAGTGCCATTGTACAAAGGCAAAGGAGATAAGAGTGAGTGCTCAAATAACCGAGGTATAAGTTTGTTGAGTATATCTGGTAAATTATATGTGAGGTTGTTGATTGAGAGGGTGAAGGCATGTACAGAGCTTCAGATTTGGGAAGAGAAGTGTGGTTTCAGAAGTGGTAGAGGATATGTGGATCAGGTGTTTGCTTTGAAGAATTTATGTGAGAAATATTTAGAAAAACAAATGGATTTGTATGTAGCATTTATGGATCTGGAGAAGGCATATGATAGAGTTGATAGAGATGCTTTGTTTAATGTATTAAGAATATATGGTGTGGGACGCAAATTGTTAGAAGCTGTGAAAAGTTTTTATCGAGGATGTAAGGCATATGTACGTGTAGGAAGTGGGGAAAATGATTGGTTCTCAGTGAATGTAGGTTTGCGGCAGGTGTGTGTGATGTCTCTATAGTTGTTTAATTTGTTTATGAATGGGGTTGTTAGGGAGGTGATTGCAAGAGTTTTGGAAAGAGGGGCAAGTATGCAATCTGTTGTGGATGAGAGATCTTGGAAAGTGAGTCAGTTGTTGTTCGCTGATGACACACCGCTGGTGGCTGATTCATGTGAGAAACTGCAGAAGCTGGTGACTGAGTTCGGTAAAGTGTGTGAAAGAAGAAAGTTGATAGTAAATATGAACAAGAGGAAGGTTATTCGGTACAGTAGGGTTGAGGGTCAAGTCAATTGGGAGGTAAGTTTGAATTGTGAAAAACTGGAGGAAGTAAAGTGTTTTAGATATCTGGGAGTGGATCTGGCAGCGGATGGAACCATGGAAGCGGAAGTGAATCATAGGGTGGGGGAGGGGGCGAAAATTCTGGGAGCCTTGAAGAATGTTTGGAAGTCGAGAACATTATCTCGGAAAGCAAAAATGGGTGTATATATATATATATATATATATATATATATATATATATATATATATATATATATATATATATATATATATATATATATATATATATATAAAAACTCCAGTACATTCACATACACATACATATACATATTGGTACATTTACATATTGATACTTGTACATACACATACAGTATCTCTACCTCCCGCGTCAGTGAGGTACCGCCTGGAAAGCAGACAAAAATGACCACATTCGTTGAAACGCATTCTGTAACCTTCATACTTAATGCACTAAAACCACTGCTACCTGTCCACATCCAGTCCCCACTGACCTTTCCATGGTTCAACCCATACGTTTCACATACCCTGGCTCAGTGCATTGACAGCACGTTGACCACTGTATAGTACATCCTTCCAGTTCACTCTATTCCTTGCACACCTCTCACGCTCTTGTAAGTTCAAGCTCGATCTCTAAAAATCTTTTTCACTCTATTCTTTCAACTCTAATTTTGTCTCCCGCTTCTCATTGTTCCCTCTATGTATGACACATATATCATTTTTGTCAACTTTTCCCCACTCATTCTCTCCATATGTCCAAACCATTTCAACCTACCCTGCTCTTTCAACCACAATCCTTTCATTACCACACATCTTTCTTACCCTTTCCTTACTTAATCAAGCCACCTTGTCTTCAAACATTTCATTTTCAACACATCCACCCGCTCTCGTACAACCTTATCTATAGTCCATGCCTCGCAACTATATGATATCATCGGAACTACTACTCCTTCAAACATGTCCATTTTTTCTCTATTAGATAACTTTATTTCTTGTCGCACATTCTTCATTGCTCTCAGAACCTTTGCCCCCTCCCCCACCATCTGATTCACTTCTGCTTCCAATCACTAACTGCTGCAGTTTCACACTGAATCCGCCACCAGTGTTGTCCCATCATTGAAAAGGGAGACAAGGCAAAATTTGATTAAACGAGTTCGAAGCTTTAGGCAAGTCAAGGAACCCTTTGAACATTCTTTACCTCCTTTGATCGAGAAAGATAGCTCCTGGGCAATCACTAAGTTCATTTCCATTTGATATATGTAGCTGAAAATTGAGCTCACCTTCAAATTCCTAAACACTTCTAAGGTAACGGGGTCAGTAGACCTGCTGAAGTACAGATAGATTGAACCTGTGATGGGAACTGACCCCCATGTCCAGTCATCTTGGCTGGTAAGGTCTTGGAAAGAGTTGATGGCCGGGAGCATACTGGGAACAGTGAGATGAGCCACGAGAGACGAGCGGTAGGCTGTAGTGACCACCAAGCAAAACACCAGCCACCATCCCACCATCGTCTGCATGAACAAAGGAAACAAACCTAAAAGAATTATCACTTCAATGGAACATGCAGAAAATCTTACCAACAAGATGACCTTCACTAGTCAGCATAAAGGAATATATATATATATATATATATATATATATATATATATATATATATATATATATATATATATATATATATATATATATATATATATATATATATATATATATATATATATATATATATATATATATATATATATATATATATATATATATATATATGTATATATATATATATATATATATATATATATCTTCTTTCAAACTATTCTCCATTTCCTGCATTAGCAAGGTAGCGTTAAGAACAGAGGGATGGGCCTCTGAGGGAATATACTCACCTGGCCCACTTCTCTGTTCCTTCTTTTGAAAAAAAAATAAAGATATATATATATATATATATATATATATATATATATATATATATATATATATATATATATATATATATATATATATATATATATATATATGTATATATATATATATATATATATATATATATATATATATATATATATATATATATATATATATATATATATATATATATATATATATATATATATATACGTATATATATATATATATATATATATATATATATATATATATATATATATATATATATATATATATATATATATATTATCCCTGGGGATAGGGGAGAAAGAATACTTCCCACGTATTCCCTGCGTGTCGTAGAAGGCGACTAAAAGGGGAGGGAGTGGGTGGCTGGATATCCTCCCCTCTCGTTTTTTTTTTAATTTTCCAAAAGAAGGAACAGAGAAGGGGGCCAGGTGAGGATTTTCCCTCTAAGGCCCAGTCCTCTATTCTTAACGCTACCTCGCAAATGCGGGAAATGGCGATTAGTATGAAAAAAAAAAATATATATATATATATATATATATATATATATATATTTTTTTTTTTTTTTTTTTTTTTTCATACTATTCGCCGTTTCCCGCGATAGCGAGGTAGCGTTAAGAACAGAGGATTGGGCCTTTTTTGGAATATCCTCACCTGGCCCCCTCTGTTCCTTCTTTTGGAAAATTAAAAAAAAAAAAAAGGAGAGGGGAGGATTTCCAGCCCCCCGCTCCCTCCCCTTTTAGTCGCCTTCTACGACACGCAGGGAATACGTGGGAAGTATTCTTAATCCCCTATCCCCAGGGATAATATATATATATATATATATATATATATATATATATATATATATATATATTTGCTTTATCGCTGTCTCCCGCGTTTGCGAGGTAGCGCAAGGAAAGAGCCGAAAGAAATGGCCCAACCCACCTCCATACACAGGAATATACATACACGTCCACGCACGCAAATATACATACCTATACATCTCAATGTACACATATATATAAACACATAGATATATACATATATACCCATGTACATAATTCATAGTGTCTGCCTTTATTTATTCCCATCGCCACCTCGCCACACATGGAATAACATCCCCCTCCCCCCTGATGCGTGCGAGGTAGCGCTAGGAAAAGACAACAAAGGCCCCATTCGTTCACACTCAGTCTCTAGCTGGTATGTAATAATGCCCGAAACCACCACTCCCTTTCCACATCCAGGCCCCACACAACTTTCCATGGTTTACCCCAGACGCTTCACATGCCCTGATTCAATCCATTGACAGCACGTCGACCCCGGTATACGATATCGATCCAATTCAATCTATTCCTTGCATGCCTTTCACCCTCCTGCATGTTCAGGCCCCGATCACTCAAAATCTTTTTCACGCCGACTTTCCACCTCCAATTAGGTCTCCCACTTCTCCTCGTTCCCTCCACCTCCGACGCATATATCCTCTTAGTCAATCTTTCCTCACTCATTCTCTCCATGTGCCCAAACCATTTCAAAGCACCCTCTTCTTCTCTCTCAACCACGCTCTTTTTATTTCCACACATCTCTCTTACCCTTACATTACTTACTCGATCAAACCACCCCACACCACATATTCTCCTCAAACATCTCATTTCCAGCACATCCACTCTCCTGCGCACAAGTCTATCCATAGCCAACGCCTCGCAACCATACAACATTGTTGGAACCACTATTCCTTCAAACATACCCATTTTTGCTTTCCGAGATAATGTTCTCGACGTCCAAACATTCTTCAAGCCTTCCGGGATTTTTGCCCCCTCCCCCATCATATGATTCACTTCCGCTTCCATGGTTCCATCCGCCGCCATATCTACTCCCAGATATCTAAAACACTTTACTTCCTCAAGTTTTTCTCCATTCAAACTTACCTCCGAATTTACTTCACCCTCAACCCTACTGTACCTAATGACCTTGCTCTTATTCACATCTACTCTTAACTTTCTTCTTTCACACACTTTACCAAACTCAGTCACCAGCTTCTGCAGTTTCTCACATGAATCAGCCACCAGTGCTGTATCATCAGCGAACAACAACTGACTCACTTCCCAAGTTCTCTCATCCCCAACAGACTGCATAATTGCCCATCTTTCCAAAACTCTAGCTTTCACCCCCTAGCAACCCCATCCATAAACAAATTAAACAATATATATATATATATATATATATATATATATATATATATATATATATATATATATATATATATATATATATATATATATATATATATATATATATGTGTACAGAATGGAAAAAGGTGAGAACAATGGAAGTAAGGGGAGTGGGGGAGGAATGGGATGTATTTAGGGAATCAGTGATGGATTGCGCAAAAGATGCTTGTGGCATGAGAAGAGTGGGAGGTGGGCTGTTTAGAAAGGGTAGTGAGTGGTGGGATGAAGAAGTAAGAGTATTAGTGAAAGAGAAGAGAGAGGCATTTGGACGATTTTTGCAGGGAAAAAATGCAATTGAGTGGGAGAAGTATAAAAGAAAGAGACAGGAGGTCAAGAGAAAGGTGCAAGAGGTGAAAAAAAGGGCAAATGAGAGTTGGGTTGAGAGACTATCAGTAAATTTTAGGGAGAATAAAAAGATGTTCTGGAAGGAGGTAAATAGGGTGCGTAAGACAAGGGAGCAAATGGGAACTTCAGTGAAGGTAGCGCAAGGAAACAGACGAAAGAAATGGCCCAACCCCCCCCCCCAATACACATGTACATACACACGTCCACACACGCAAATATACATACCTACACAGCTTTCCATGGTTTACCCCAGACGCTTCACATGCCTTGATTCAATCCACTGACAGCACGTCAAACCCTGTATACCACATCGCTCCAATTCACTCTATTCCTTGCCCTCCTTTCACCCTCCTGCATGTTCTGGCCAAGATCACACAAAATCTTTTTCACTCCATCTTTCCACCTCCAATTTGGTCTCCCTCTTCTCCTCGTTCCCTCCACCTCCGACACATATATCCTCTTGGTCAATCTTTCCTCACTCATTCTCTCCATGTGCCCAAACCATTTCAAAACACCCTCTTCTGCTCTCTCAACCACGCTCTTTTTATTTCCACACATCTCTCTTACCCTTACGTTACTTACTCGATCAAACCACCTCACACCACACATTGTCCTCAAACATCTCATTTCCAGCACATCCATCCTCCTGCGCACAACTCTATCCATAGCCCACGCCTCGCAACCATACAACATTGTTGGAACCACTATTCCTTCAAACATACCCATTTTTGCTTTCCGAGATAATGTTCTCGACTTCCACACATTTTTCAAGGCTCCCAAAATTTTCGCCCCCTCCCCCACCCTATGATCCACTTCCGCTTCCATGGTTCCATCCGCTGACAGATCCACTCCCAGATATCTAAAACACTTCACTTCCTCCAGTTTTTCTCCATTCAAACTCACCTCCCAATTGACTTGACCCTCAACCCTACTGTACCTAATAACCTTGCTCTTATTCACATTTACTCTTAACTTTCTTCTTCCACACACTTTACCAAACTCAGTCACCAGCTTCCGCAGTTTCTCACATGAATCAGCCACCAGCGCTGTATCATCAGCGAACAACAACTGACTCACTTCCCAAGCTCTCTCATCCCCAACAGACTTCATACTTGCCCCTCTTTCCAGGACTCTTTCATTTACCTCCCTAACAACCCCATCCATAAACAAATTAAACAACCATGGAGACATCACACACCCCTGCCGCAAACCTACATTCACTGAGAACCAATCACTTTCCTCTCTTCCTACACGTACACATGCCTTACATCCTCGATAAAAACTTTTCACTGCTTCTAACAACTTGCCTCCCACACCATATATTCTTAATACCTTCCACAGAGCATCTCTATCAACTCTATCATATGCCTTCTCCAGATCCATAAATGCTACATACAAATTCATTTGCTTTTCTAAGTATTTCTCACATACATTCTTCAAAGCAAACACCTGATCCACACATCCTCTACCACTTCTGAAACCGCACTGCTCTTCCCCAATCTGATGCTCTGTACATGCCTTCACCCTCTCAATCAATACCCTCCCATATAATTTACCAGGAATACTCAACAAACTTATACCTCTGTAATTTGAGCACTCACTCTTATCCCCTTTGCCTTTGTACAATGGCACTATGCACGCATTCCGCCAATCCTCAGGCACCTCACCATGAGTCATACATACATTAAATAACCTTACCAACCAGTCAACAATACAGTCACCCCCTTTTTTAATAAATTCCACTGCAATACCATCCAAACCTGCTGCCTTGCCGGCTTTCATCTTCCGCAAAGCTTTTACTACCTCTTCTCTGTTTACCAAATCATTTTCCCTAACCCTCTCACTTTGCACACCACCTCGACCAAAACACCCTATATCTGCCACTCTGTCATCAGACACATTCAACAAACCTTCAAAATACTCATTCCATCTCCTTCTCACATCACCACTACTTGTTATCACCTCCCCATTTACGCCCTTCACTGAAGTTCCCATTTGCTCCCTTGTCTTACGCACCCTATTTACCTCTTTCCAGGACATCTTTTTATTCTCCCTAAAATTTACTGATAGTCTCTCACCCCAACTCTCATTTGCCCTTTTTTTCACCTCTTGCACCTTTCTCTTGACCTCCTGTCTCTTTCTTTTATACTTCTCCCACTCAATTGCATTTTTTCCCTGCAAAAATCGTCCAAATGCCTCTCTCTTCTCTTTCACTAATACTCTTACTTCTTCATCCCACCACTCACTACCCTTTCTAAACAGCCCACCTCCCACTCTTCTCATGCCACAAGCATCTTTTGCGCA
Organism: Panulirus ornatus; assembly: GCF_036320965.1. Lineage (NCBI taxonomy): Eukaryota > Metazoa > Arthropoda > Malacostraca > Decapoda > Palinuridae > Panulirus > Panulirus ornatus. The sequence continues at coordinate 10,359,642 of NC_092289.1, read as the reverse complement.
ATCCATCACTGATTCCCTAAATACATCCCATTCCTCCCCCACTCCCCTTACTTCCATTGTTCTCACCTTTTTCCATTCTGTACACAGTCTCTCCTGGTACTTCCCCACACAGGTCTCCTTCCCAAGCTCACTTACTCTCACCACCTTCTTCACCCCAACATTCACTCCTCTTTTCTGAAAACCCATACTAATCTTCACCTTAGCCTCCACAAGATAATGATCAGACATCCCTCCAGTTGCACCTCTCAGCACATTAACATCCAAAAGTCTCTCTTTCGCACGCCTGTCAATTAACACGTAATCCAATAACGCTCTCTGGCCATCTCTCCTACTTACATAAGTATACTTATGTATATCTCGCTTTTTAAACCAGGTATTCCCAATCATCAGTCCTTTTTCAGCACATAAATCTACAAGCTCTTCACCATTTCCATTTACAACACTGAACACCCCATGCATACCAATTATTCCCTCAACTGCCACATTACTCACCTTTGCATTCAAATCACCCATCACTATAACCCGGTCTCGTGCATCAAAACCGCTAACACACTCATTCAGCTGCTCCCAAAACATATATATATATATATATATATATATATATATATATATATATATATATATATATATATATATATATATATATATATATATACATATATATATGTATATATATAATTTTCCAAAAGAAGGAACAGAGGGGAGCCAGGTGAAGATATTCCACAAAGGCCCAGTCCTCTGTTCTTAACGCTACCTCGCTAAAGCGGGAAATGGCGAATAGTTTAAAAGAAAAGAAAAGATATATATATATATATATATATATATATATATATATATATATATATATATATATATATATATATATATATATATATATATATATATATATATATATATATATGAAACAGTGCTTGATGATGAAGAGAGTGTTGATGACCGTCCTGTGCCCACCTAGGAGACAAGATCACCGGGGTCCCTGTTCTCATTGACTAAAATCCCAGAGAAAATCCCGCCATACCCATACAAAACTGAAGTCTCATGACAAAGGGATGGTGCAAACGATCTGATGTAGGTGCACGTGCAGATCAAGAGAAGCACCACACTCAGGAGGCTCTCAAAATTGAAGAGAGCTGACATCCTGTACTGGCAAGGTTTTTGAAGGCGAGAATGGAGAACCATCATAATGGAGTTGCACGGACTGTGATCCTTGCTGTGGTTACAAGAATGTTCTTCCGCCCACCAGTGATGCTACTACGTTTGTGAATCAAGAACCATTGCAACACAAACCTCGCCAGGTGGTAGAGTGTCCCGCAGTGTATCGAGACAGACTTCCCCAGAACTTTTTTAAAGGGGAAGTAAATGTTTATAGTTGTGTTACTGGAGTGATAGTTTTCATACATGGTGCTTTGACAAGAAAATAGTGAAATTGGAAAAAATAATGTAGCTTAGACATTGAAGCTTATTGCTACAGTGTTTAAATTGATGAGAACTACTATTGACGTTTGTGTAAATAAATTATACATTTCCCTTTTCCATAGCCAGAGGTTGAACCATTTTGTGACATTCATTTTCTCATTTCATTTCAAGCTAGAAGTTTCAGTTTTCTAGATTATTTCTTACTTTTTTCCAATGTATATATACGTATATGTGTGTGTGTGTGAGTATATGTGCGTGTGTGTGTGTATGTATATATATATGTATATACATATATATATATATATATATATATATATATATATATATATATATATATATATATATATATATATATATATATATTATCCCTGGGGATAGGGGTGAAAGAATACTTCCCACGCATTCCTTGCGTGTCGTAGAAGGCGACTAGAGGGGACGTGAGCGGGGGCCCAGAAATCCTCCCCTCCTTGTATTCTTTTTTTAACTTTCTAAAATGGGAAACAGAAGAAGGAGTCACGCGGGGAGTGCTCATCCTTCTCGAAGGCTCAGACTGGGGTGTCTAAATGTGTGTGGATGTAACCAAGATGTGAAAAAAGGAGAGATACGTAGTATGTTTGAGGAAAGGAACCTGGATGTTTTGGCTCTGAGTGAAACGAAGCTCAAGGGTAAAGGGGAAGAGTGGTTTGGGAATGTCTTGGGAGTAAAGTCAGTGGTTAGTGAGAGCACAAGAGCAAGGGAAGGAGTAGCAATACTCCTGAAACAGGAGTTGTGGGAGTATGTGATAGAATGTAAGAAAGTAAATTCTCGCTTAATATGGGTAAAACTGAAAATTGATGGAGAGAGATAGGTGATTATTGGTGCATATGCACCTGGGCATGAGAAGAAAGATCATGAGAGGCAAGTGTTTTGGGAGCAGATGAATGAGTGTGTTAGTGGTTTTGATGCACGAGACCGGGTTATAGTGATGGGTGATTTGAATGCAAAGGTGAGTAATGTGGCAGTTGAGGGAATAATTGGTATACATGGGGTGTTCAGTGTTGTAAAAGGAAATGGTGAAGAGCTTGTAGATTTATGTGCTGAAAAAGGACTGGTGATTGGGAATACCTGGTTTAAAAATCGAGATATACATAAGTATACGTATGTAAGTAGGAGAGATGGCCAGAGAGCGTTATTGCATTACGTGTTAATTGACAGGCGCACGAAAGAAAGACTTTTGGATGTTAATGTGCTGAGAGGTGCAACTGGAGGGATGTCTGATCATTATCCTGTAGAGGCTAAGGTGAAGATCTGTATGGGTTTTCAGAAAAGAAGATTGAATGTTGGGGTGAAGAGGGTGGTGAGAGTAAGTGAGCTTGGGAAGTAGACTTGTGTGAGGAAGTACCAGGAGAGACTGAGTACAGAATGGAAAAAGGTGAGAACAATGGAAGTAAGGGGAGTGGGGGAGGAATGGGATGTATTTAGGGAATCAGTAATGGATTGCGCAAAAGATGCTTGTGGCATGAGAAGAGTGGGAGGTGGGTTGATTAAAAAGGGTAGTGAGTGGTGGGATGAAGAAGTATGATTATTAGTGAAAGAGAAGAGAGAGGCATTTGGACGATTTTTGCAGGGAAAAAATGCAATTGAGCGGTAGATGTATAAAAGAAAGAGACAGGAGGTATAGAGAAAGTTGCAACAGGTGAAAAAGAGGGCAAATGAGAGTTGGTGTGAGAGAGTATCATTAAATTCTAGGGAGAATAAAAAGATGTTCTGGAAGGAGGTAAATAAAGTGCGTAAGACAAGGGAGCAAATGGGAACTTCAGTGAAGGGCGCAAATGGGAAGGTGATAACAAGTAGTGGTGATGTGAGGAGATGGAGTGAGTATTTTGAAGGTTTGTTGAATGTGTTTCATGATAGAGTGTCAGATATAGGGTGTTTTGGTCGAGGTGGTGTGCAAAGTGAGAGGGTTAGGGAAAATGATTTGGTAAACAGAGAAGAGGTAGTAAAAGCTTTGCGGAAGATGAAAGCCGGTAAGGCAGCAGGTTTGGATGGTATTGCAGTGGAATTTATTAAAAAAGGGGTTGACTGTATTATTGACTGGTTGGTAAGGTTATTTAATGTATATATGACTCACGGTGAGGTGCCTGAGGATTGGCGGAATGCGTGCATAGTGCCATTGTACAAAGGCAAAGGAGATAAGAGTGAGTGCTCAAATTACCGAGGTATAAGTTTATTGAGTATTCCTGGTAAATTATATGGGAGGGTATTGATTGAGAGTGTGAAGGCATGTACAGAGCATCAGATTGGGGAAGAGCAGTGTGGTTTCAGAAGTGGTAGAGAATGTGTGGATCAGGTGTTTGCTTTGAAGAATGTATGTGAGAAATACTTAGAAAAGCAAATGGATTTGTATGTAGCATTTATGGATCTGGAGAAGGCATATGATAGAGTTCATAGAGATGCTATGTGGAAGGTATTAAGAATATATGGTGTGGGAGGCAAGTTGTTAGAAGCAGTGAAAAGTTTTTATCGAGGATGTAAGGCATGTGTACGTGTAGGAAGAGAGGAAAGTGATTGGTTCTCAATGAATGTAGGTTTGCGGCAGGGGTGTGTGATGTCTCCATGGTTGTTTAATTTGTTTATGGATGGAGTTGTTAGGGAGGTGAATGCAAGAGTTTTGGAAAGAGGGGCAAGTATGAAGTCTGTTGGGGATGAGAGAGCTTGGGAAGTGAGTCAGTTGTTGTTCGCTGATGATACAGCGCTGGTGGCTGATTCATGTGAGAAACTGCAGAAGCTGGTGACTGAGTTTGGTAAAGTGGGTGAAAGAAGAAAGTTAAGAGTAAATATGAATAAGAGCAAAGTAATTAGGTACAGTAGGTTGAGGGTCAAGTCAGTTGGGAGGTAAGTTTGAATGGAGAAAAACTGGAGGAAGTAAAGTGTTTTAGGTATCTGGGAGTGGATCTGGCAGCGGATGGAACCATGGAAGCGGAAGTGAATCATAGGGTGGGGGAGGGGGCGAAAATCCTGGGAGCCTTGAAGAATGTGTGGAAGTCGAGAACATTATCTCGGAAAGCACAAATGGGTATGTTTGAAGGAATAGTGGTTCCAGCGAAGTTGTATGGTTGCGAGGCGTTGGCTATGGATAGAGTTGTGCGCAGGAGGATGGACGTGCTGGAAATGAGATGTTTGAGAACAATGTGTGGTGTGAGGTGGTTTGATCGAGTAAGTAACGTAAGGGTAAGAGAGATTTGTGGAAATAAAAAGAGCGTGGTTGAGAGAGCAGAAGAGAGTGTTTTAAAATGGTTTGGGTACATGGAGAGAATGAGTGAGGAAAGATTGACCAAGAGGATATATGTGTCGGAGGTGGAGGGAACGAGGAGAAGAGGGAGACCAAATTGGAGGTGGAAAGATGGAGTGAAAAAGATTTTGTGTGATCGGGGCCTGAACATGCAGGAGGGTGAAAGGAGGGCAAAGAATAGAGTGAATTGGAGCGATGTGGTATACCGGGGTTGACGTGCTGTCAGTGGATTGAATCAAGGCATATATATATATATATATATATATATCCCAGTCATTTACATTATTTCCCTGCAAAACTCGTCCAAATGCCTATCTCTTCTCTTTCACTAAAAATCTTACTTCTTTATTTCACCATGCATTACCCTCTCTAATCTGCCCATGGGTAGTATGTCTGAGGAAAGGAACCTGGATGTTTTAGCTCTAAGTGAAACGAAGCTCAAGGATAAAGTGGAAGAGTGGTTTGAGAATGTCTGGGGAGAAAAGTCAAGGGTTAGTGAGAGGACAAGAGCAAGGGATGGAGTTTAAGTACTCCTGAAACAGGAGTGGTGGGAGTATGTGATAGAGTGTAAGAAAGTTAACTCTAGATTGATATCGTTAGAACTAAAGGTGGATGGAGAGAGATTGGTGCATATACACCCGGGTATGAGAAGAAAGATCATGAGAGGCAACTGTTTTGGGAGAAGCTGAGTGAGTGTGTTAGTAGTTTTGATGGACGAGACCGGGTTATAGTGACGGGTGATTTAAATGTAAAGGTGAGTAACGTGGCGGTTGAGGAAATAATTGGTGTACATGGGGTTTTCAGTTTTGTAAATGGAAATGGTTAAGAGCTTTTAGATTTATGTGCTGAAAAAGGACTGGTGATTGGGATTACTTGGTTTAAAGAGAGCGATATACATAATTATACGTATGTAAGTTGGAAAGATGGCCAGAGAGCGTTATTGGATTACGTGTTAATTGATAGGTGCGCGAAAGAGACACTTTTGGATGTTAATATGCTGAGAGGTGATAATGATAGGATGTCTGATCATTATCTTGTTGAGGCGAAGGTGAAGATTTGTAGAGGTTTTCAGAAAAGAAGAGAGAATGTTGGGGTGAAGAGAGTGGTGAGAGTAGGTGAACTTGGGAAGGAGATTTGTGTGAGGAAGTGCCACGAGAGACTGAGTACAGAATGGAAAAAGGTGAGAACAAAGGACGTAAGGGCTGTGGGGGAGGGATGGGATGTATTTAGAGAAGCAGTAATCGCTTGTGCAAATAATGCTTGTGGCATAGGGGAGAAAAAATACTTCCAACGCATTCATCACGTGTCTTAGAAGGCGACTAAAGGGGACGTGAGCGGGGGGCTAGAAACCCTCCCCTCCTTGTATTTTAACTTTCTAAAAGGGGAAACAGAGGAAGGAGTCACGCAGGGAGTGCTCATCCTCCTCGAAGGCTCAGATTGGGGTGCCTAAATGTTTTTACATGTTACCACGATGAGAAGAAAGGAGAGAATATGTTTAAGGAAAGCAGCCTGTATTTTTTGGCCCGTAGTGAAACGAAGCTCAAGGGTAAAGGGGAAGAGTGGTTTGGGAATGTCTTGGGAGTAAAGTCAGGGGTTAATGAGAGGACAAGAGCAAGGGAAGGAGTAGCACTACTCCTGAAGCAGGAGTTGTGGGAGTATGTGATAGAGTGTAAGAAATTGAACTCTAGATTGATATGGGTAAAACTGAATGTGAATGGAGAGAGATGGGTGATTATTGGTGCATATGCACCAGGGCATGAGAAGAAAGATCATGAGAGGCAATTGTTTTGGGAAAAGCTGAGTGAATGTGTTACTTTTCATACACGAGACCGGGTTATACTGATGGGTGATTTGAATCCAAAGATGGGTAATATGGCAGTTTAGGGAATAATTTGTGTACATGGTGTATTCAGTGTTGTAAATGGAAATGGTGAAGAGTTTGTAGATTTATGTGCTGAAAAAGGACTGGTGATTGGGAATACATGGTTCAAAAAGAGAGATATACATAAATATACGTATGTGTGTAGGAGATATGGCCAGAGAACGTTATTGTATTACGTATTAATTAATAGGAGTGCGAAAGAGAGACTTTTCGATGTTACTGTGCGGAGAAGTGCAACTGAAGGGATGTCTGATCATTATCTGTTGTAGGCGAAGGAGAAGATTTTTAGAGGTTTTCAGAAAAGAAGAGAGAATGCTGTGGTGAAGAGAGTTGTGAGAGTGAGCTAGGGAAGGAGATTTGTTTGAGGAAGTACTAGGAGGGACTGAGTACAGAATGGAAAAAGGTGAGAACAAAGGACGTAAGGGGAGTGGGGAAAGAATTGGATGTATTTAGGGAAGCAGTGATGGCTTGCGCAAAAGATGCTTGTGGCATTAGAAACGTGGGAGGTGGGCAGATTAGAAATGGTAGCGAGTGGTGGGATGAAGAAGTAAGATTATTAGTGAAACAGAAGAGAGAGGTATTTGGACGATTTTTTCAGGGAAATAATGCAAATGACTGGGAGATGTATAAAAGAAAGGGGTAGGAAGTTAAGAGAAAGGTACACGAGGTGAAAAAGAGGAGAAATGAAAGTTGGGGTGAAAGAGTGTCATTAAATTTTAGGGAGAATAAAAAGATGTTTTGGAAGGAGGTAAATAAAGTGCGTAAGACACGGGAACAGTGAAGGGGGCTAATGGGGAGGTGATAACAAGTATCGGTGATGTGAGAAGGAGATGGGATGGGTACTTTGAAGGTTTGTTGAATGTGGTTGATGATAGAGTGGCAGATATGGGGTGTTTTGGTCGAGGTGGCGTGCAAAGTGAAAGGGTTAGGTTTGGAAAACAGAGAGGAGGTAGTAAAAGCTTTGCGGATGATGAAAGCTCGAAAGGCAGCGGGTTTGGATGGTATTGTAGTGGAATTTATTAAAAAAGGGGGTGACTATATTGTTGACTGGTTGCTAAGGTTATTTAATATATGTATGACTCGTAATGACGTGCCTGAGGATTGACAGAATTCTTGTATAGTGCCACTGTAAAAAGGCAAAGGGGATAAGAGTGAGTGCTCAAAGTACGGAGGTATAAGTTTGTTGAGTATTCCTACGAAATTATATGGGAGGGTATTGATTGAGAGAGTTTAGGCATGTACAGAGCATCAGGTTGGGGAAGATCAGCGTAGTTTCAGAAGTGGTACAGCATGTGTGGATCAGGTGTTTGCTTTGAAGAATGTATGTGAGAAATACTTAGAAAAGCAAATGGATTTGTATGTAGCACTTATGGATCTGGAGAAGGCATATGACAGAGTTGATAGAGATGCTCTGTGGAAGGTATTAAGAATATATGGTGTGGGAGGCAGGTTGTTAGAAGCAGTGAAAAGTTTTTATCGAGGATGCAAGGCATGTGTACGAGTAAGAAGAGAGGAAAGTGACTTGTTCTCAGTGAATGTTGGTTTGCGGCAGGGGTGCGTGATGTCTCTATGGTTGTTTAATTTGTTTATGAATGTGGTTGTTCGGGAGATGGATGCAACGGTTTTGGAAAGAGGGGCAAGTATTCAGTCTGTTGTGGATGAGAGTGCTTGGAAAGTGAGTTAGTTTTGTTCGCTGATGATACAGCGCTGGTGGCTGATTCGGGTGAGAAACTGCAGAAGCTGGTGACTGAGATTGGTAAAGTGTGTGAAAGAAAGCTGAGAGTAAATGTGAATAAGAGCAAGGTTATTCGGTACAGTATTGTTGAGGGACAAGTCAATTGGGAGGTAAGTTTGAATGGAGAAAAGCTGGAGGAAGTGAAGTGTTTTAGATATTTGGGAGTGGATTTGGCAGCGGATGTATCCATGGAAGCAGAAGTGAATAATTGGGAGGTTTAGGGGGTGAAAGTTCTGGAAGCGTTGAAGAATGTATGGAAGTCGAGAACATTATCTTGGAAAGCAAAATTGGGTATGTTTGAAGGAATAGTGGTTCCAAAAATGTTATATGGTTGCGAGGTGTGGGCTATAGATAGAGTTGTGCGGAGGAGGGTGGATATGCTGGAAATGAGATGTTTGTGGACAATATGTGGTGTGAGGTGGTTTGATCGAGTAAGTACTGAAAGGGTAAGCGAAATGTGTGGTACTAAAAAGAGTGTGTTTGAGAGAGCAGAAGAGGGTGTTTTGAAATGGTTTGGTCACATGGAGAGAATGAGTGAGGAAAGATTTACCAAGAGGATATATATGTCAGAGGTGGAGGGAACGAGGAAAAGTGGGAGACCAAATTCGAGGTTTAAGGATGGAGTGAAAAAGATTTTGAGTGATCGGGGTGTGAACATGCAGGAGGGTGAAAGGCTTGTAAGGAATAGATTGAATTGGAACGCTATTGTTTACCGGGATCGACTTTCTGTCAATGGATTGAACCAGGGCGTGTGAAGTGTCTGGGGGTAGACCATGGAAAGTTCAGTGGGGCCTCGATGTGGAAAGGGAGCTGTGGTTTCGGTGCATTACACATGGCAGCTAGAGACTGAGTGTGAACGAATGTGGCCTTTGTGGTCTTTTCCTAGCGCTACCTCGCGCACATGCGGGGGAAGGAGGCTGTTATTCCATGTGTGGCAGGGTGGCGATGGGAATGAATACAGACAGAAGTATGAATTATGTACGTGTGTATATATATGTATATGTCTGTGTGTGTATATGTATGTATACGTTGAAATGTCTAGGTATGTATACAGCGAGTAACACCTATGTAAGGGTGAACAGCTGGGTTGATTCCTATCATTAGGATTCGAACATTTGCGGCCAATGAATGAGTCATAAACGTGGTTCAGTTATTGTTTTGGTGAAAATTCGATACGCTTTGTCCAACCTTATAAGGTTACTTTTTTATATGTAACACCTCTAGAATATATTCATAACAAGCAAAGCGTGAAAAATATTGCACTTGCCATTCTAATTCCAAAGTTTGATGTGACCCAAGTATTTCACCTTTTCTTCATGAACCTTTGACATGAAACTATGTATTGTTCTTATGTTTCACACAATCGGTTATTGCATGTTGATAATGACTTTGAGTAATCACATCCAATGGGTCTTAAGGAATGGCAAGTAACATTCTTTTACTTATTTTCTCTCAACCCTTGTTGCTGTTAAAGTGAAAATGGATCATTGCAGCATCACTCTCTCTCTCTCTCTCTCTCTCTCTCTCTCTCTCTCTCTCTCTCTCTCTCTCTCTCTCTCTCTCTCTCTCTCTCTCTCTCTCTCTCTCTCTCTCTCTCTCTCTCTCTCTCTCTCTCTCTCTCTCTCTCTCTCTCTCTCTCTCTCTCTCTCTCTCTCTCTCTTTCTCTCTCCTTCAAAAAATAAGAGAAATAATCTATCTCTAAAGTTCTTCAAGATTGTTGACAATTCATTACATTCAAAAGATCACTCACTCGTCCTGTGATGTTGGATGGAGGTTTGCCAGACACTTCTCCAAGGATGATGCCCCAGCTGTAGAGTATGGCATTTATGAATGTGGTTCTGCTTCCTTTAGTCGCCCATGACCACAATGTCTGAAGGAGCCACAGGGTTACACCCCAGCCTATAATGCTGGTAATGAGAATCAACCAAAGCTGCCCTGTATTGGGGAATGGCCAGTTTAATTAGAAATTTGATAAGAAGCACATATGACCTACACTATACTGTTAAAAGATGATGTATCCATGGAAATTATAACAAACGTTGAGGATATTGTTTGTATTATTTTTTATCTGGCATAAGTAAGATTCTCAGAAAGAGAAAGATCTAGCTTAAAGTACGAAGCGCAATCATCTTACCAGAAAATGGCTTCAACAACTGTAGGTGTTGAGGGTGAGGGAGGGGTTTGGGTGACACGATGCACAGGGACTCAGAATTGTAGATCCTGGAGAAGTCGATCACCTCCATCCTTCCTGGTGTTTGTGACAGAATCAGAGAGAAATCTGCCTTCTCATGCTGCAGGGTACCAACTGTTCCCGTCCAGTTTCCATTACCCAGAGGCAGTCCAAACTGGTTTACGTAAGGTGGTCGCATTTCATACCTATCCAGTGGAATGTGAAATGTGCGTTTAGTGGGGCAGCATCAAAACTACAGTGCCAGTTAAGATCGTGTGAAAACAAAGATAAACAAGTGGAATGGATGTGACAGCAGCATGATGCAGGAGCATACGAGACAATGAGTGGCTGGGAAAGACCAGAGTCAACACCATTCTAAGCAGTCTCTGTTTCCTTCTAGCTTAAATTTGAGAGAGTAGTATTATGGCATTTCATTGTAGAAAAAAATGTTGCTTCAGGCTGAATCTAAAGTACTCTGGAGTAACATTTAAAATGTAGATGTTACTTTTGAGATTTGAGGGTCATGAATTACGTCATTCACTTCACGCACGTAAAAACGCACTTTAAGTGCAATGGGAAAATAAATGTTTTAATGATTTTCAAAATCGTGCTGAATCCTAAACTCAAGAAAAGGACGCTTAGGATAATTTATGCAAAAGAGTTAATGCATATTTTGGTTTGCCAAAATATATATAAGATCTAGAACTTTGGCATGCACAAATGTATTCTCTAAAAAGAAATGTCAAAAATGTATTTGCAATTAAAGTTCTGTCCCTCAGATTTATATATTTCAGTTCAATAATCATGTTTTCATTTTGTGTGGTAATGATAGCTAATTACCTTAATGTTAAATCAGTTTACTTGACCAGCTGGATTGTTATAATAGACAGCGCTACATCTCCAAGCAGTTGTTCAACGTGGATCTTTGCTGAAACATTTGTATCGGGGAGATTCACTTATGGCTCTGGAGGAGCGAGTAATGAACACAAGACGAGCCCAGGCAGGGAATGAAGTTGACTAGACAATCTGCTTGATGGATAGCTCGATGGATTTATAAACAGAGAGCATGTTTGGGAGGAAGAAGTCTTTCAGGTTCTTTCTTCCCACTGGTTAGCACTTTATGATGACATATGATTATTTTCTCAACTATCAGGCGACCAAACAAATGCCTTAGTCTCACCATCAATCCTTTCTCGGCCGTTGATTGGCAGATGGGGTTCTTTAACACACAACTCCCTGCTTGCAGTGTAGTGATGCAGTGTCGCATCCTGTCATAGCATTTGCTGATAACTAAACAAATCTTTTTCTTTTTCCCACTATGCGAGAAACAGGGTAGTATTTTCCATTTGCTACTGTTTTAGACATTATCGAGAGATCTGCATTTTTTTTCTTTTTTTTTTGACAAGGAGACGAATAAGGGGCAACGAAACGTGTCTCTGATATTCAAAAAGATAGGCCTGCAAGGCACGCAAGATTCGACTTTGCGGTATCAGCAAGTAAGATAAGAATGAGTCTAGCGTACGACTTGCCCATCTATGTAATTACAACATCAGGTGCTGGTCACAAAGCTCTTGTCAATCTTCGTCAGAACTACTGCCTCTGTTTATGAGAAACTCTGACAGGAATATTGCTACAGTAAGGTTTGATATTATGCAAGCAGCAGACAGCAGACAGCAGGAATAGGAATACTAGAACCATGTATGATTTTATGACTCATTTCTTTTTTTATTCTCTCTCTCTCTCTCTCTCTCTCTCCTAAAAGCACCATTTCCTGGACCTTGTGTACTTCTTGGCATCTACTGAACATCACATCTACTTCGGTAACAGGCTGATGATATGCATTATGGACTCCGATAAAACTAGTATCAACTCAAAACATTCAAACTTTTTGCGCATTTCTTAGTGACGGAATTAGAGCATGTTGCATGTTGTATATTGAGGAACATTTTTTTTTTTTTTAGGAATAGCTCGACAATAATAGACACCTGTTTTGTGTTCCTTTGTAGCCAACAGATTTAACGAAAAGGGACAGGTGATAGCTCATGGTGCATGATTCCAAGTAGGTTTCAAGGGTATTCTGATGTGTGGAGACGTTTGGAATAGCTTCGTGTTCACGATGATCATTTTCTTCTCGTTCCATGTGATGCGTAAATGATGAGTAAATTAACCTTGTTTAACCTAATCATTAATTTGAATTATGTGTCTTTAACTGTGAGTCTAGAGCAATTCTTTTGGCCAACCTTCTTCTACAGAAACTTTCAGTTTTTTGGCTCACTTTTCCCATGAATATGCCTTATCGAATTTATGTGTTAGTATATGGCATGGGTAACAGCATAAATGAATATCCTTACGTGAAGTTCAGTTTGGTAGCGATGGCGTTCAACATGGAAAAGTCGAGTGACTCTTGAGGGGTGACCGGGTACTGGAAACCTCTCACGTCCCTAATGTAGTTGGTATATGGGACCAGCTCCAGCCCTACGATGCTGAACGTGTGACCCATCATGTCCTGCATCACTTCTGATGAATCTGGAAAATAGAGGACAAAACATTATCGACAGTAACGGGAGAAGGTCATCGTGGGTAAGATGATGTAAGAAATCTATTTTTAAGGAATGGCATTTTTTCAGTAATGAACGAGAGTACGAGGGAGGAGAACTCCCTGATCATGAAAGGCCCTGAGCCTTTTTGCCTGAGCCTTTTTGCCTCGAGTCTCATTCATTTGCCGGGTTTTAACAGCCAGTGAGCTATAAGGAGGGTCATTAGGCCTCCTCACTTCCAGTTTCAGGTTTAGTAAGTTTTTTTTTTTTTTTTTTTTATACTTTGTCGCTGTCTCCCGCGTTTGCGAGGTAGCGCAAGGAAACAGACGAAAGAAATGGCCCAGCCCCCCCCCCCATACACATGTACATACACACGTCCACATACGCAAATATACATACCTACACAGCTTTCCATGGTTTACCCCAGACGCTTCACATGCCTTGATTCAATCCACTGACAGCACGTCAACCCCTGTATACCACATCGCTCCAATTCACTCTATTCCTTGCCCTCCTTTCACCCTCCTGCATGTTCAGGCCCCGATCACACAAAATCTTTTTCACTCCATCTTTCCACCTCCAATTTGGTCTCCCTCTTCTCCTCGTTCCCTCCACCACCGACACATATATCCTCTTGGTCAATCTTTCCTCACTCATTCTCTCCATGTGCCCAAACCATTTCAAAACACCCTCTTCTGCTCTCTCAACCACGCTCTTTTTATTTCCACACATCTCTCTTACCCTTACGTTACTTACTCGATCAAACCACCTCACAGCCACACATTGTCCTCAAACATCTCATTTCCAGCACATCCATCCTCCTGCGCACAACTCTATCCATAGCCCACGCCTCGCAACCATACAACATTGTTGGAACCACTATTCCTTCAAACATACCCATTTTTGCTTTCCGAGATAATGTTCTCGACTTCCACACATTTTTCAAGGCTCCCAAAATTTTCGCCCCCTCCCCCACCCTATGATCCACTTCCGCTTCCATGGTTCCATCCGCTGACAGATCCACTCCCAGATATCTAAAACACTTCACTTCCTCCAGTTTTTCTCCATTCAAACTCACCTCCCAATTGACTTGACCCTCAACCCTACTGTACCTAATAACCTTGCTCTTATTCACATTTACTCTTAACTTTCTTCTTCCACACACTTTACCAAACTCAGTCACCAGCTTCTGCAGTTTCTCACATGAATCAGCCACCAGCGCTGTATCATCAGCGAACAACAACTGACTCACTTCCCAAGCTCTCTCATCCCCAACAGACTTCATACTTGCCCCTCTTTCCAAGACTCTTGCATTTACCTCCCTAACAACCCCATCCATAAACAAATTAAACAACCATGGAGACATCACACACACCTGTCGCAAACCTACATTCACTGAGAACCAATCACTTTCCTCTCTTCCTACACGTACACATGCCTTACATCCTCGATAAAAACTTTTCACTGCTTCTAACAACTTGCCTCCCACACCATATATTCTTAATACCTTCCACAGAGCATCTCTATCAACTCTATCATATGCCTTCTCCAGATCCATAAATGCTACATACAAATCCATTTGCTTTTCTAAGTATTTCTCACATACATTCTTCAAAGCAAACACCTGATCCACACATCCTCTACCACTTCTGAAACCGCACTGCTCTTCCCCAATCTGATGCTCTGTACATGCCTTCACCCTCTCAATCAATACCCTCCCATATAATTTACCAGGAATACTCAACAAACTTATACCTCTGTAATTTGAGCACTCACTCTTATCCCCTTTGCCTTTGTACAATGGCACTATGCACGCATTCCGCCAATCCTCAGGCACCTCACCATGAGTCATACATACATTAAATAACCTTACCATCCAGTCAACAATACAGTCACCCCCTTTTTTAATAAATTCCACTGCAATACCATCCAAACCTGCTGCCTTGCCGGCTTTCATCTTCCGCAAAGCTTTTACTACCTCTTCTCTGTTTACCAAATCATTTTCCCTAACCCTCTCACTTTGCACACCACCTCGACCAAAACACCCTATATCTGCCACTCTGTCATCAGACACATTCAACAAACCTTCAAAATACTCATTCCATCTCCTTCTCACATCACCACTACTTGTTATCACCTCCCCATTTACGCCCTTCACTGAAGTTCCCATTTGCTCCCTTGTCTTACGCACCCTATTTACCTCCTTCCAGAACATCTTTTTATTCTCCCTAAAATTTACTGATAGTCTCTCACCCCAACTCTCATTTGCCCTTTTTTTCACCTCTTGCACCTTTCTCTTGACCTCCTGTCTCTTTCTTTTATACTTCTCCCACTCAACTGCATTTTTTCCCTGCAAAAATCGTCCAAATGCCTCTCTCTTCTCTTTCACTAATACTCTTACTTCTTCATCCCACCACTCACTACCCTTTCTAAACAGCCCACCTCCCACTCTTCTCATGCCACAAGCATCTTTTGCGCAATCCATCACTGATTCCCTAAATACATCCCATTCCTCCCCCGCTCCCCTTACTTCCATTGTTCTCACCTTTTTCCATTCTGTACACAGTCTCACCTGGTACTTCCCCACACAGGTCTCCTTCCCAAGCTCACTTACTCTCACCACCTTCTTCACCCCAACATTCACTCCTCTTTTCTGAAAACCGATACTAATCTTCACCTTAGCCTCCACAAGATAATGATCAGACATCCCTCCAGTTGCACCTCTCAGCACATTAACATCCAAAAGTCTCTCTTTCGCACGCCTGTCAATTAACACGTAATCCAATAACGCTCTCTGGCCATCTCTCCTACTTACATAAGTAAGTTTAGTAAGTTATAATCATATTGAAAATTATTTTCAATTCAAAGTTCGTATGATTTTTTGTTATGATTTTTTGTTACATATTTTTAGAATTACTTTTTCAGGCATTAAGATAATTTGATTTTGAACGTTTGAGTGATAACGCTAATCAACAAAGATTTTGCCCCATGGAAAAAAATTTCTTTTCTTGTGTATTTTTGCTGCACGTTGAATCCAAATATGTTTTCAGAAGCTCTCTATCACCCATATTTTTTTTTTGTTCCAGCATACTCGCATATTATTACGTAAAACATACATGTATATGTCAAGCGCTCTACGGAGCATTTGAAATTTTCATTTTATCAAACACAGCTATTTCATTTGTTTGTGAAGTACAATAGCTTCTTTTTGAAAGCACAAGGCTAGATAAATGAGTCACCAGGGGCCTGCAGAAACACGACTGGAAATGTTGTGACATTCAAACAGTGGTGGGCCCACTCCTGAGTGGCAGTTCTCTGCCAGTCGCAGGCTAGAACTCACTGTGTAAACTGTCTTTTCCATTTTGTTGACAGATTGTGCATTTGTGTTGTACAAGTGTTGTGCTGGTTATACCATCCACCATCATAATGCTGAGAAACTGTAAATAGTCCGAATTCTTTCTGCCACATCTGAGTTGATATCCATGTCGCAAAAACGTCCTTTCAAACCTCTCATTAAAATATGCTATGAGCATTACTGTGGTTATAAAGGGTGTGACCAGGATAAAGGTTGGGCCATCCATATGTGCTGTGCCACATGTGCCACGTTTCTCACATGGGTAAAAAAGGTTCATGCCCTATGCCTTTTGCCATTCCTACGGTTTGGAGAAAACTCAAAGATCACGCTTCGGATTGCTACTTCTGCCTGGGAAATATAGATGGTATGATATCAAAATTCAAGCATACTGTTGAATAACATAATTTACCATCTGCTATAAGGGAAGTACCTCACAGTGAGGAATTACCTGTGCCAGAGCCTTCAAGAAACATGACACTGAATGACGATGAGTCTGGTGATGAGAAAGTAGGCCAAGTAGAGGGCAATATGGATACAGCATTTGTAGCAAGCTGTTCTTCAAGTGAACCCATTTGCTGAGTCAGCGATTCAGATTTGTCAAAGTAGCAAGCCGAACTTTTGGGTTCCAGGTTAAAGGGCTGGAATCTACTCCAGAATGAAACTAATGTTTGCTTTTGTCGTGATCGCCATGTCGTTTTCAAAGAATTTTTTCCCTTGAGGATGGTCTGATGTTATGCACTGATGTTCGTTCTCTTCTGGAGACACTTGGCCACGAATGTAACACAGGTGAATAGCGCTTGTTTCCTAACTCATCAGAAGTATGCTTGAAAGCGGTTTTACGCTACAACGGAAATAAGTTCCCCTCCATTCCTGTGGCTCACACAGCTAACATGAAGGTAATATGAAGCTTATTTTGGGGAAAGAAAATAACACTGGGAGTGGACTTATCAGCGGATGGAACCATGGAAGCGGAAGTGGGTCACAAGGTGGGGGAGGGAGCGAAGGTTCTTGGAGCGTTGAAGAATGTGTAGAGAGGATGTTATCTCGGAGAGCAAAAACGGGTATGTTTGAAGGAATAGTGGTTCCAACAAAGTTATATGGTTGCGAGGCATGGGCTGTAGATAGGGTTGTGCGGAGGAGGGTGGATATGTTGGAAATGAAATTTTTGAGGACAATATGTGGTGTGAGGTGGTTTGATCGAGTAAGTAATGAAAAACTAAGAGAGATGTGTGGTAATAAAGAGAGTGTGATTGAGAGAGCAGAAGAGGATGTGTTGAAATACTTAGGACACATGGAGAGAATGAGTGAGGGAAGATTGACAAAGAGGATATATGTGTCAGAGGTGAAGGGAAAAAGGAGAAGCGGGAGACCAAATTGGAGGATGGAATGAAAAAGATTTTGATCGATCGGGGCCTGAACATGCAGGAGGGGGAAAGGTGTGCAAGAAATAGAGTGAGTTGGAACGATGTGGTATACCGGGGTTGACGTGCTGTCAATGGATCGAACTTGAACATGTGAAGCGTCTGTGGTAAACCACGGAAAGTTTATGGATCCTGGATGTGGAAAGGGAGCTGTGGTTTCGGTGCGTTATACATGACAGCTAGAGAGTGAGTGTGAACGAATGTGGCCTTTTTGCCTGTTCCTGTCGCCGACTCGCTGGAGTGGGAGGATTGCTGTTTCGTGTGTGGCGGGGTGGCGAGGGGAATGGATGAAGGCAGCAAGTATGGATATATACATGTGTATATATCTGTGTATTTATATGTATGTATGCGTTGAAATTTATATGTATGTATATGTGTGTGTGTGGGCGTTTATGTATATACATGTGTATGGGGGTGGGTTGAGCCAGTCCTCGTCTGTGTTCTTGCGCTATCTCGCTAACGCATGAGACGGCGGTTAAGTATAATGAATATAAGATGAATATTGGGAATTCAAGTAGAATGCATGTGATGACCTAAAAGTTGTGGCACTTTTACTCTTAATGCAACTTG
Source organism: Panulirus ornatus (assembly GCF_036320965.1). Lineage (NCBI taxonomy): Eukaryota > Metazoa > Arthropoda > Malacostraca > Decapoda > Palinuridae > Panulirus > Panulirus ornatus. The sequence goes on along the minus strand of NC_092289.1, from coordinate 10,341,285 downwards.
GTTACACGATGTTCTGCTGTTTCCTCTGGAGTGGGACGGCCGGAACAAGAAAAATCATAAAATAATGAAAATGTGGCCAAAACGAACATCATTGACTCCATTGAAGAAGTATGTCCTCAATCCTCCTCTTGTTGAACCTGAGACAATTTGCCTGCCTCATTTACACATTAAGCTCAGGTTAATGATGAACTTCGTCAAAGGTATGGATAAGCTGGTCATGGATTGGCATATTTGAGGAATAAATTCCCCAGAATCAGTGATGCAAATATAGAGGAGGGTTTTTTTTGTAGGACCACAGATCACGGAACTGCTTCGAGATGAAAAGTTTAATGAAGAACTAAATGAAGTTGAATAAGACCGCATGGTTGTCACACATCAGAAAACTACTATGATGTAAAAGATCTGTTGACTTCAAATAAAGTTCTGCGTTACAACATGAGTCTAAGAATTCACTTTTAAGACTCGCACTTAGACCTTTTCCCGGTAAATCTTGGGTCAATCAGCGATGAGCACGGCGAAAGATTTTACCAGGACATTTTGGGCATGGAAAAGTGGTACCAAGGAAAGCGGAGCTCCCATATTTTGGCAAAACACTGCTGGACACTAAGGAGGAAGGTTCCTGAGGCCAAATATAGCCGAAAATCGTAAACTTCAATAATTTATTAGTAATTTTTTAAGTGTCATACCGGCCAAATTTATGAATGAGTAATATACGCTGATCATAAAATCAATTTCTCTGTCACATAGAAACCATGCCTGATAAAAAAAAACTTCCAAAAACAGATTCGAATTCATCGTAAAAGTGCTATAAGGTCCACCTAATCTATTTTGAAAATATTGTTGACCAGTGTAATAAGGACACTAACTTTAATGGACCTCCGTAGTGTAATAGTTTGCGTTCCTGGCTGTGACGCACTCACATGTAGTACATATTCGCACTTGTTCGCAGTCATCCGATCCCGACCTCTCCCCTCCCCACAGGAACTGTACAGATGGATGAAGGAAGAGAAAGAGAAAAAAACATGTACATTCTCTTCCCCACACATAATGCCGCTCCCCTCGTCAGCGAGTTTTTGCCATGAAACAGACGAAAAAAGGCCACATCCGCTCACATCCATTCTGTGGTTGTCATGTGTACATTCGAAACCTCAGCTCCCTAGCCACATTCAAGCCCCAAAGACCTTTTCATGGTTTACCTCGGACGTTGCACATGATCTGATTCTGTCCATGGACAACATAGCATCTATCTATCTATCTGTATATATATACATATATATATATATATATATATATATATATATATATATATATATATATATATATATATATATATATATATATATATATATATATATATATATATATATATATATATATATATATATATATATATATATATATATATATATATATATATATATATATATATATATATATATATATATATATATATATATATATATATATATATATATATATATATATATATATATATATATATATATATGTATATATATATATATATATATATATATATACATATATATATATATATATATATATATATATATATATATATATATATATATATATATATATATATATATATATATATATATATATATATATATACATTTTTTTTTTTTTTTATACTATTCGCTATTTCCCGCGATAGCGAGGTAGCGTTAAGAACAGAGGACTGGGCCTTTGAGGGAATATCCTCACCTGGCCCTCCTCTCTGTTCCTTCTTTTGGAAAAAAATATACATATATATTATTATTTTTATTATTATTTTGCTTTGTCGCTGTCTCCTGCGTTTGCGAAGAAGCGCAAGGAAACAGACGTAAGAAATGGCCCAACCCACCCCCATACACATGTATATACATACACGTCCACACACGAAAATATACATACCTATACATCTCAATGTACACATATATATACACACACAGACACATACATATATACCCACGCACAAAATTCACACTGTCTGCCTTTATTCATTCCCATCGCCACCTCCCCTCACATGGAATACAATCCCCCTCCCCCCTCACGTGTGCGAGGCAGCGCTAGGAAAGACAACAAAGGCCCCATTCCTTCACACTCAGTCTCTAGCTGTCATGTAATAATGCACCGAAACCACAGCTCCCTTTCCACATCCATTCCCCACACACTTTCCATGGTTTACCCCAGACGCTTCACATACCCTGGTTCAATCCATTGAAAGCACGTTGACACCGGTATACCACGTCCTTCCAATTCACTCTATTCCTTGCACGCCTTTCACCCTCTTAAATGTTCAGGCCCCGATCACTCAAAATCTTTTTCACTCCATCTTTCCAACTCCAATTTGGTCTCCTACTTCTCCTCGTTCCCTCCACCTCCGACACATATATAATCTTGGTCAATCTTTCTTCACTCATTCTCTTCATGTGCCCAAACTATTTCAAAACACCCTCTTCTCCTCTATCAACTCTATCATATGCCTCTATATATATATATATATATATATATATATATATATATATATATATATATATATATATATATATATATATATATATATATATATATATGGTGTGGGAGGCAAGTTGTTAGAAGCAGTGAAAAGTTTTTATCGAGGATGTAAGGCATGTGTACGTGTAGGAAGAGAGGAGAGTGATTGGTTCTCAGTGAATGTAGGTTTGCGGCAGGGGTGTGTGCTGTCTCCATGGTTGTTTAATTTGTTTATGGATGGGGTTGTTAGGGAGGTGAATGCAAGAGTTTTGGAAAGAGGGGCAAGTATGAAGTCTGTTAGGGATGAGAGAGCTTGGGAAGTGAGTCAGTTGTTGTTCGCTGATGATACAGCGATGGTGGCTGATTCATGTGAGAAACTGCAGAAGCTGGTGACTGAGTTTGGTAAAGTGTGTGGAAGAAGAAAGTTAAGAGTAAATGTGAATAAGAGCAAGGTTATTAGGTACAGTAGGGTTGAGGGTCAAGTCAATTGGGAGGTGAGTTTGAATGGAGAAAAACTGGAGGAACTGAAGTGTTTTAGATATCTGGGAGTGGATCTGGCACCGGAAGGAACCATGGAAGCGGAAGTGGATCATAGGGTGGGGGAGGGGGTGAAAATCCTGGGAGCCTTGAAGAATGTGTGGAAATCGAGAACATTATCTCGGAAAGCAAAAATGGGTATGTTTGAAGGAATAGTGGTTCCAACAATGTTGTATGGTTGCGAGGCGTGGGCTATGGATAGAGTTGTGTGCAGGAGGATGGATGTGCTGGAAATGAGATGTTTGAGGACAATGTGTGGTGTGAGGTGGTTTGATCGAGTAAGTAACGTAAGGGTAAGAGAGATGTGTGGAAATAAAAAGAGCGTGGTTGAGAGAGCAGAAGAGGGTTTTTTGAAATGGTTTGGGCACATGGAGAGAATGAGTGAGGAAAGATTGACCAAGAGGATATGTGTGTCGGAGGTGGAGGGAACGAGGAGAAGTGGGAGACCAAATTGGAGGTGGGAAGATGGAGTGAAAAAGATTTTGTGTGATCGGGGCCTGAACATGCAGGAGGGTGAAAGGAGGGCAAGGAATAGAGTGAATTGGATCGATGTGGTATACCGGGGTTGACGTGCTGTCAGTGGATTGAATCAGGGCATGTGAAGCGTCTGGGGTAAACCATGGAAAGCTGTGTAGGTATGTATATTTGCGTGTGTGGACGTGTGTATATACATGTGTTTGGGGGTGGGTTGGGCCATTTCTTTCGTCTGTTTCCTTGCGCTACCTCGCAAACGCGGGAGACAGCGACAAAGAAAAAAAAAATATTTATTTGTATATACATACATATATATATATATATATATATATATATATATATATATATATATATATATATATATATGTATATATATATATATATATATATATATATATATATATATATATATATATATATATATATATATATATATATATATATATATATATTATGCCTGGGGATAGGGTATTAAGAATAATTCCCACGTATTCCCTGCGTGTCATAGAAGGCGACTAAAAGGGGAGGGAGCGGGGGCTGGAAATCCTCCCCTCCCTTTTCTTTTTTTTTAATTTTCCAAAAGAAGGAACAGTGGGGGCAGGGTGAGGATATTCCAAAAAAGGCCCAGTCCTCTGTTCTTAACGCTACCTCGCTAACGCGGGAAATGGCGAATAGTTTAAAAAAAAAAAAAAAAAAATATATATATATATATATATATATATATATATATATATATATATATATATATATATATATATATATATATATATATATATATATATATGTATATATGTATAAAAGTACATACTGATATGGAATAATGTTTCCCGGAAAACACAAACAAACCCATGATTCAGTACTCAAAATCATCTACGAACCAACCTCACTCCTTAACAGTAGAGTTATTTGAAGACCAACATAATATCCCACCAGGAACATCTCCTAACTTACTGATATAAGCAGTGCAATCGCAATCTTGACGTCTTTGGCTACAGCCCCTGACATTATATCGAACTTGGAATGTAAAACGCCATGACCCATGTGTATTTCAAGCACTTACAGATATCTTCAACTCCTGGCGACACAACAAAATCCCTATCATCAAGGAACTTTCCAACTTAACTCCAGTCTTAAAACCCTCTAAAACATCCAGATTCCCCTCACCCTACCGTCGTATATCACTTATCTGTACACAAACTCTGTGTAAACCTAATACACAACAGAATCAAAAAAAAAATTCACTTTCACCAAAGCAGCATGACTTCAAACCCAAACACGCCACCACGCTACACTACATATATTAAATGGATTAAACCAACCACAACCTCTGTCCCGCTTAGCACTAGTAGCAATAGACATGAGCAAAACATTGAACACTTTACACCGCCACAACCTCCCGATGGAAACATCACTCTCCACAGTAAACGGCAAAAAAGTGCTTGGCCAATTTCATTCCTGGCCGCCATGCCAGAGGTATTAACAATAGTTATACATCTAAAACACTCAAACTCTACAAAGTAATTCCTCAAGAAGCATTTCTTTCTCCGGCTTTATTCATTCTCTTCCCACACGATTCCTATATCTCTACAAAAGTCTTCAATCATTCTTTTAATCCAAGTCTGATTCGAGTCGGTCAAGTTCACACCCTCGTCACGCTGGTTGGACAATAAGTCCCACTGAACATAACGATAACCATTCAGGCATCACATACCACACACACATGGCATTCATAACCCATACCAATAATATTAACACAAAAGCAATACACAAACTAAATGCCATGAGATTACTAACTGGCACCAGATTGGGAAAAATCCCTGAACATCCTATAAAGACAATTCATCCACCTACTTTCAACTATATGGCGCCCTCCTGATCTACTATTTCAAAGTCATACTTAAGACCTGCAAATTAAACGAAACAGTGCACTGAGAACAATTACTGGCTGGGTGCCTGTCTACCACAAACACACAACTTTACAATGAATCAAAGATCCTCCAAATACAGCACTTACTAATATGCAACCACCAACCTCCTAGATATAAAGACCCTACCTTTAATTCACACTTAAGTAACCTCTACTCACAGAAACTCCCAACCCAAAACAAACAAAACGAACTAACTCGACAAGCACTATGCAACCAATCTTCCAATTCAGTCTTAAACTCCAGCCCACTGCACATACGGCCATCAGAAGCCACACTCCCAAGACAAACACGAGTCATACTTTACAATCTGCCCTCGGAACATCACCCATTACTACAAACACTATTTCATCAAATCCCAGGTTTCATCATGCTAACATGCAACCAACATAAGGACACCGAACATTTACTACTGAACTGCCTTGCACACA
>NC_092289.1:10285893-10335322 GCF_036320965.1 Panulirus ornatus | reverse complement strand
GAGAGGAAAGTGATTGGTTCTCAGTGAATGTAGGTTTGCGGCAGGGGTGTGTGATGTCTCCATGGTTGTTTAATTTGTTTATGGATGGGGTTGTTAAGGAGGTGAATGCAAGAGTTTTGGAAAGAGGGGCAAGGATGAAGTCTGTTGGGGATGAGAGAGCTTGGGAAGTGAGTCAGTTGTTGTTCGCTGATCATATAGCGCTGGTGGCTGATTCATGTGAAAAACTGCAGAAGCTGGTGACTGAGTTTGGTAAAGTGTGTGAAAGAAGAAAGTTAAGAGTAAATGTGAATAAGAGTAAGGTTATTAGGTACAGTAGGGTTGAGGGTCAAGTCAATTGGGAGGTGAGTTTGAATGGACAAAAACTGGAGGAAGTGAAGTGTTTTAGATATCTGGGAGTGGATCTGGCAGCGGATGGAAACATGGAAGCGGAAGTGGATCATAGGGTGGGGGAGGGGGCGAAAATTCTGGGAGCCTTGAAGAATGTGTGGAAGTCGAGAACATTATCTCGGAAAGCAAAAATGGGTATGTTTGAAGGAATAGTGGTTCCAACAATGTTGTATGGTTGCGAGGCGTGGGCTATGGATAGAGTTGTGCGCAAGAGGATGGATGTAATGGAAATGAGATGTTTGAGGACAATGTGTGGTGTGAGGTGCTTTGATCGAGTAAGTAACGTAAGGGTAAGAGAGATGTGTGGAAATAAAAAGAGCGTGGTTGAGAGAGCAGAAGAGGGTGTTTTGAAATGGTTTGGTTACATGGAGAGAATGAGTGAGGAAAGATTGACCAAGAGGAATATATGTGTCGGAGGTGGAGGGAACGAGGAGAAGAGGGAGACCAAATTGGAGGTGGAAAGATGGAGTGAAAAAGATTTTGTGTGATCGGGGCCTGAACATGCAGGAGGGTGAAAGGAGGGCAAGGAATAGAGTGAATTGGAGCGATGTGGTATACCGGGGTTGACGCGCTGTCAGTGGATTGAATCAAGGCATGTGAAGGCGTCTGGGGTAAACCATGGAAAGCTGTGTAGGTATGTATATTTGCGTGTGTGGACGTATGTATATACATGTGTATGGGGGTGGGTTGGGCCATTTCTTTCGTCTGTTTCCTTGCGCTACCTCGCAAACGCGGGAGACAGCGACAAAGCAAAAAAAAAAAAAATAAAAAATATATATATATATATATATATATATATATATATATATATATATATATATATCCCTAGGGATAGGGGAGAAAGGATACTTCCCACGTATTCCCTGCGTGTCGTAGAAGGCGACTAAAAGGGAAGGGAGAGGGAGACTGGAAATCCTCCCCTCTCTTTTTTTATTCCAAAAGAAGAAACAGAGAAGGGGGCCAGGTGAGGATATTCCCTTAAAGGCCCAGTCCTCATCCTCTGTTCTTAACGCTACCTCGCTAATGCGGGAAATGGCGATTAGTATAAATATATATATATATATATATATATATATATATATATATATATATATATATATATATATATATATATATATTGGAAAGCATCACGATTTTGCGCGTGATCAAGATATTCCTATAAGTCCACGGGGAAAATGAAACACGATAAGTTCCCTAGTGCACTTTTATGTAATAATCACATCATCAGGTGAGACACAAGAGAGAAATAAAAGTCAGTTGATATACATCGGGGAGACGAAGCTAGGACACCATTTGGTAAACATGTGATTGTCCTAAACATACAACGAGTGTTCATAAACTTATCATTTTACAAATTTTATCAACAATAAAGTTATCTAATTTGTATAGACCATCACTAATATTAAGATTATAATTCTTTGTGTATTTGATAATAGATGATTCAATGATATTTCTCTTGGTTATAATGTTAGAGTTAATAACTGATATAGCATTACTCCAGTTAATATAATGATCATAGTTTTTAACGTGATTAAACAAGTCATTCGAATCTTGTCCCGTTCATATACTATATTCATGTTGCTTAAGTCTAACAGAAAGATCCCTAACAGTCTGACCATCATAAAATTTATCACATTTTTCATGATATACTTATAGATGCATCCGAGAGAATTTTCCGGTGAATTCCTTATTAAGATAATCTTTATAGTATCATTGTTGCTAAACGCAACATTTACATTAAAGGATTTGAGCAACATGGGAAGCAAAGTGAAATCATTATTAAAATGGTGAACTGAAAGATTCTTGGCGTGAATTGGATGTTTGGGTTAGCTCTATAAAAGGATTTCTTTGCTAGCTTAAAGGTTTTATCAATGAAAGATCTATGGTACTTTAACTTAGATCTAATAGAATATATCTTCTCAAACTCATCAATAAACTCTGGACCGCAAATACGTAATGCCCTAAGGAACATAGATTGAAATGATAATTTAATTCTGTCATGTTGAGTAATATTGGATATATGAGCATACATTGGTGGGTTTTCTGTATATGCTAAACTTAAACTTGTTTCCTTGCCTATGGATCATACAATCTAAAAATGGTAACATACCATTATTTTCATTTTCTACAGTAAATTTGATGGTTGTTTAATTTGTTTATGGCTGGGGTTGTTAGGGAGGTGAATGCAAGAGTTTTGGAAAGAGGGGCCAGTATGAAGTCTGTTGGGGATGAGAGAGCTTGGGAAGTGAGTTAGCTGTTGTTCGCTGATGATACAGTGCTGGTGGCTGATTCATGTAAAACTGCAGAAGTTGGTGACTAAGTTTGGTAAGTGTGTGAAAGAAGAAAGTCAAGAGTAAATGTGAATAAGAGCAAGGTTATTAGGTACAGTAGGGCTTGAGGGTCAAGTCAATTGGGAGGTAAGTTTGAATGGAGAAAAACTGGAGGAAGTAAAGTGTTTTAGATATCTGGAAGTGGGTCTGGCAGCGGATGGAACCATGGAAGCGGAAGTGAATCATAGGGTGGGGGAGGGGGCGAAAATCCTGGGAGCCTTGAAGAATGTGTGGAAGTCGATAACGTTATCTCCGAAAGCAAAAATGGGTATGTTTGAAAGAATAGTGGTTCCAACAATGTTGTATGGTTGCGAGGCGTGGGCTATGGATAGAGTTGTGCGCAGGAGGGTGGATGTGCTGGAAATGAGATGTTTGAGGACAATATGTGGTGTGAGGTGGTTTTATCGAGCAAGTAATGTAAAGGTAAGAGAGATGTGTGAAAATAAAAAGAGGTTGAGAGAGCAGAAGAGGCTGTTTTGATATGGTTTGGGCACATGGAGAGAATGAGTGAGGAAAGATTGACCAATATATGTGTCGGAGGTGGAGGGAACGAGGAGAAGTGGGAGACCAAACTGGAGGTGGAAAGATGGAGTGGAAAAGATTTTCAGTGATCGGGGCCTGAACATGCAGGAGGGTGAAATGCGGGCAAGCAATAGAGTGAATTAGATCGATGTGGTATACCGGGGTCGACGTGCTGTCAGTGAATTGAATCAGGGCATATGAAGCGTCTGGAGTAAACCATGGAAAGTTCTCTGGGGCCTGGATTTGGAAAGGCAGCTGTGGTTTCGGGCATTATTGCATGACAGCTAGAGACTGAGTGTGAACGAATGGGGCCTTTGTAGTCTTTTCCTAGCGCTACCTCGCACAAATGAGGGGGGAGGGGGATGTTATTTCATGTGTGGTGAGGTGGCGATGGGAATGAATAAAGGCAGACAGTGTGAATTGTGTGCATATGTATATACGAATGTGTCTGTGTGGGTATATATATGTGTACATTGAGTTGTATGGGTATGTATATTTGCGTGTGTGGACGTGTATGTATATACATGTGTATGGGGGTGGGTTGGGCCATTTCTTCCTTCTGTTTCCTTGCGCTACCTCGCAAACGCGGAAGACAGCGACAAAGCAAAATAAATAAATGAATAAATAAACGTATATATATATATATATATATATATATATATATATATATATATATATATATATATATATATATATATATATATATATATATATATATATATATATATGTATATATATATATATATATATATATATATATATATATATATATATATATATACATATATATATATATATATATATATATATATATATATATATATATATATATATATATATATATATATATATAGGTCTGTCCTGATAGAAAACAGGACTGATATCAACACTAACTTAGATATTTTCAATGAATACTTTCACTTTTGCTTTGATATGATCGTACCTACCAAAACAATAAAGATATACCCAAACAATAAACCATGGATTAAAAAAGAACTAAAATCTATGCTAAATAAAAAACACAGACTCATGCGAAATGGAAGTGATGTTGATAGAAGAACATTGCAAAGTAATATTGATAAAAAAATTACTGAATCGAAAAGAATATACAAAGAAAAAGTTGAAGGCTTGTTTAAAACAAACAGAGTAAAAGACGCTTGGAAAGGACTTAAAACCCTGTGCGGGCACAAGAAGAAACAAAGTGTGCCTGAACCGGAAAATATCAACACATATGTAAATGAAATGAACGCGTTCTTTGCGAGATTTGAAAGACATGATTTCAGTGATGCGTGTAATGAGGTAATGACAGAAATTCAATCCAACAATGATGAAAGAATTATAATTAGGCAAGAAGACGTACAGAAGTCCCTGCAGAATATTCGGGCAGGTAAAGCTACAGGGCCAGACGGGATACCTGCTAGGGTACTTAAATGCTGTGCAAAACAATTGGCACCCGTACTGACCACATTATTTCAGGACTCGCTGGATCAGGGAGTGGTGCCTTATAAATGGAAAGAATCTGAAGTGAAACCTATTGCAAAAATTAATCACCCAAAAGATCACAAAGACTTCAGACCTGTAGTACTAACATCTAATATTATGAAATGTTTAGAAAGCATTGTGAAAAACTATATCTGTGAAAAAACAAATAATTTAAAAGACCCTATGCAATTTGCTTATTGTAATAATAGGAGTGTACAGGATGCAACACTTGTACTATTAAATGATATTAATAAGCATTTAGATAAGCCCAAATCACAAATTAGAGCACTATACATTGATTTTAGTTCAGCATTTAATACAATGCAACCTCATATTTTGCTCAATAAAATGCTAGAATTGGGTGTAAATAGAAATATCTTAACATGGATTTTTAGCTTTTTAACCCAGAGACTCCAATATACCAATGTAAATAATGTTAAGTCCAATGTGATAGTCACCAACACAGGAGCCCCCCAAGGTTGTGTATTGTCCCCAGCTCTTTTCACCTTGTATACAGATGATTGTAGAAGTGAAATTGATGATTGTACTATTATAAAATATGCTGACGATACAGTTATCTTAGGAAAAATTGTAAATAATAATTATGAAGGCTATTTAACTCAAGTTAAAAAATTCGTTGACTGGAGTAAACAAAATTTTTTGGAGCTTAATGTAAAGAAAACGAAAGAGATGATATTTGATTTCAGAACTAAAAATAAACACGTACCAGACCTATTAACAATTGAGGAAGAAAACGTAGAAAGAGTAAACCAGTATAAGTATTTGGGCTTTATGATTGATGACCAGTTGAAGGGAAGTGTTAATACAGATATGGTGTCAAGGAAATGTAACCAAAGATTACACTTTGTACGTATCTTGCATAACCTACATGTAGATAAAATGGTCATTAGCCTATTTTATAAAACAATTTTAGAATCAGTTATAAATTTTTCAATCACTGCCTGGTATGGAAAACTTACGTGCAAAGATAAAAAGAAGTTGGGAAGGATTATTAAGAAAGCAAGAAAACTAGGTGCAGAGACCACATCACTGAATAAGCTGTATCAAAAAGGTACAATGAAACAAGTAGACAGAATGATGAAAGATGTAACGCATCCGTTACATAATTGTTACACGTATCTTAAATCTGGTAGAAGGCTAGCTCTGCCCAAGCTGCGCACTGACAGATACAAAAAGTCGTTTGTACCTAAAAGCATTCTGCTTTTCAATCATCTATCATCACTATAACTTCTAGCTTAAAGTTTCATGATAACTGTAGGTGATGGTTTATGATAGGGATGGTGACAAGCTGATATCGCATGTACACAATAGCAAAGTAACATTTTATATGAAATAACCTATGCAATATTTCTTGTTAATATTTTAATTTCTTTTTTTTTTTTTTTTTTTTTTTTTTTTTTTTTTTTACAACTACTAAGGAGCTCTAAAGCCAAAACGAATTTCATTTTGTATTACATTTTGTATAACAATTTGACGAATAAAGCATCTTATCTTATCTTATCTTATCTTATATATATATATATTTATATATATATATATATATATATATATATATATATATATATATATATATATATATATATATATATATATCTATATATATATATATATATATATATTTTTTTTTTTTTCATACGATTCGCCATTTCCCGCGTTTGCGAGGTAGCGTTAAGAACAGAGGACTGGGCCTTAGAGGGAAAATCCTCACCTGGCCCCCTTCTCTGTTCCTTCTTTTGGAAAATTAAAAAAAAAACGAGAGGGGAGGATTTCCAGCCACCCGCTCCCTCCCCTTTTAGTCGCCTTCTACGACACGCAGGGAATACGTGGGAAGTATTCTTTCTCCCCTATCCCCAGGGATATATATATATATATATATATATATATATATATATATATATATATATATATATATATATATATATATATATATATATATATATATATATATATATATATATATATATATATATATATATATATATATATATATATATATATATATGGGAACATTAGTGAAGGGAGCAAATGGGGAGGGGATTACAAGTTGTGGTGATGTGAGAAGGAGATGGAGTGAGTATTTTGAAGGTTCGTTGAATGTGTTTGATGATATAGTGGCAGATATAGGATGTTTTGGCCGAGGTGGTTTGCAAAGTGAGAGGGTTAGGGAGAATAATTTGGTAAACAGAGAAGAGGTAGTAATAGTTTTGCGGAGGATGAAAGCCGGCAAGGCAGCGGGTTTGGATTGTATTGCAGTGCAAATTACTAGAAAAGAGGGTGACTGTATTGTTGACTGGTTGGTTAGGTTATTTAATGTATATGTGACTCATGGTGAAGTGCCTGAGGATTGGCGGAATGCTTGCACAGTGCCAATGTCCGAAGGCAAAGTGCTCAAACTACAGAGGTATAAGTTTGTTGAGTATTCCTGAGAAATTATATGGGAGGGTATTGATTGAGAGGGTGAAGGCATGTACAGAGCATCAGATTGGGGAAGCGCAGTGTGGTTTCAGAAGTGGTGGAGGATGTGTGGATTAGGTGTTTGGTTTGATGAATGTATGTGAGAAATACTTAAAAAAGCAAATGGATTGCTATATAGCATTTATGGATCTGGAGAAGTAGTACGATAGAGTTGATAGAGATGCTCTGTGGAAGGTATTAGGACTATATGGTGTGGGAGGCAAGTTGTTATAAGCAGTGAAAAGTTTTTATCGAGGATGTAAGGCATGTGAATGAGCAGGAAGAGAGGAAAGTGATTGGTTCTCAGTGAATGTTGGTTTGCGTCAGGGGTTTGTGATGTCTCCATGACTGTTTAATTTGTTTATAGATGGGGTTGTTAGGGAGGTGAATGCAAGAGTTTTGGAAAGAAGGGGAAGCATTCAGTCCGTTGTGGATGAGAGAGCTTGGGAAGTGAGGAAGTTGTTGTTCGCTGATGATACAGCGCGGGTGGCTTATTCGGGTTAGAAGCTGCAGAAGGTGGTGACTGAGTTTGACAAAGTGTGTGAAAGAAGAAAGCTGAGAGTAAATGTGAATATGAGCAAGGCTATTAGATACAGTAGCGTTGAGGGACAAGGCAATTGGGAGGTAAGCTTGAATGGAAAAAAACTGGAGGAAGTGAAGTGTTTTAGATATCTGGGAGTGGATTTGGCAGCAGATGGAACGATGTAAGCGGAAGTGAATCATAGGGTGGGGGAGGTGGGGGAGGGGGCGAAAGTTCTGGGAGCGTTGAAAAATATGTGGAATCGAGAACGTTATCTTGGAAAGCAAAAATGGTTATGTTTGACGGAATACTGTTTCCGACAATGTTATATAGTTGCGAGGCGTGGGCTATAGATAGATTTGTGCGGAGGAAGGTGTATGTGCTGGAAATGAGATGTTTGAGGACAATATGTGGTGGCGTGGGGTGGTTTCATCGAGTAAGTAATAAAATAGTATTCGAATAGTCTTCATCTCACGTTGGTGAGCAACGGGGTCTACACCGGTCATTTCCCATGAGGTACACATAGGCAGCAGATAAAATTTTACCGAACCTAACTGTACAACACGGAGGTATATGAATATACACAAAGTGGATATGAAGGCGCATTTTCATCGAGCATACAAACATCCAACAACTACGATCGAACCCGGAACCCCTGCGCAACAGGCGGAAGCGTTATAGCTAGGCTATGATATATCCTAATAAGGAAATGACTATTCGAATACTGTGTATTCGAATGCCGTTCGTCTCACGTTTGTGAGCAACTGTGTCTACATCGGTCATTTCCTATCAGGCTCACACAGCTAGCAGATAGCATTTTGCCGAACCTAACCGTACAACGCGGAGGTATATGAATATGAACAAAGTGCATATGATCGCGCACTTTCATAGAACATACGTATATATATATATATATATATATATATATATATATATATATATATATATATATATATATATATATATATATATATATATATATATATATATATATATATATATATATATATATGCCACGACTGTTCGTTTTTAAATTCTATCGGATAAAGTAAGCTTCTAAGGCATTTTTATATGTAGCATATAGAATAGAAAGACAAGTAATTTTCAAAGTGTTGTTGCAGTCAATGGGTGGCTGACGTCTCGTTTATCAGAGAATAGAGCACTTGATTATTATCCAACACGAAGAACTTAGTGATACATAGCATAGTAATATATGTAACATGGTTTATTTCCTATTTTTCTCTTGTGTAGGTTTTACCGAGGGAATTGGAGTTTATAGGCGATGTCTCTACTCTAAAAATGGAGAGTCCGGCGTCCAGTATATCTATTCCTGGAGGATGAAAAGTGGTCATCACGAAGAACCACTACGATTCCCTGGCAAGTATTGAAAATATATATTTTTGACACCTACTTACTTTATGCCCAAGTGGTCCCATGTATCTTTAAGAGGAAGCTGGTCACGTCCACTAGTCGGGACAACAGGTCATAGAATGTTGAGCGTGATTTTATGTACAGTGTGTGCAAGGCAGTTCAGTAGTAAATGTTCGGTGTCCTTATGTTGGTTGCATGTTAGGCATGATGAAACCTGGGATTTGATGAAATAGTGTTTGTAGTAATGGGTGATGTTCCGAGGGCAGATTGTAAAGTATGACTCGTGTTTGTCTTGGGAGTGTGGCTTCTGATGGCCGTATGTCTAGTGGGCTGGAGTTTAAGACTGAATTGGAAGATTGGTTGCATAGTGCTTGTCGAGTTAGTTCGTTTTGTTTGTTTTGGGTTGGGAGTTTCTGTGAGTAGAGGTTACTTAAGTGTGAATTAAAGGTAGGGTCTTTATATCTAGGAGGTTGGTGGTTGCATATTAGTAAGTGCTGTATTTGGAGGATCTTTGACTCATTGTAAAGTTGTGTGTTTGTGGTAGCCAGGCAGCCAGTAATTGTTCTCAGTGCACTGTTTTGTTTGATTTGCAGTTCTTAAGTTTGACTTTGAAATAGTAGATCAGGAGGGCGCCATGTAGTTGAAAGTAGGGGGATTAATTGTCTTTATAGGATGTTCAGGGATTTTTCCCAATCTGGTGCCAGTTAGTAATCTCATGGCATTTAGTTGGTGTATTGCTTTTGTGTTAATATTATTGGTATGGGTTATGAATGCCATGTGTGTGTGGTATGTGATGCCTGAATGGTTATCGTTATGTTCAGTGGGACTTATTGTCCAACTAGCGTGACGAGGGTGTGAACTTGACCGACTCGAATCAGAGTTGGATTAAAAGAATGATTGAAGACTTTTGTAGAGATATAGGAATCGTGTGGGAAGAGAATGAATAAAGCCGGAGAAAGAAATGCTTCTTGAGGAATTACTTTGTAGAGTTTGAGTGTTTTAGATGTATAACTATTGTTAATACCTCTGGCATGGCGGCCTGGAATGAAATTGGCCAAGCACTTTTTTGCCGTTTACTGTGGAGAGTGTTGTTTCCATCGGTAGGTTGTGGCGGTGTAAAGTGTTCAATGCTTTGCTCATGTCTATTGCTACTAGTGCTAAGCGGGACAGAGGTTGTGGTTGGTTTAATCCATTTAATATATGTTGTGTAGCGTGGTGGCGTGTTTGGGTTTGAAGTCATGCTGCTTTGGTGAAAGTGAATTTTTTGTTTGATTCTGTTGTGTATTAAGTTTACACAGAGTTTGTGTACAGATAAGTGATATACGACGGTAGGGTGAGGGGAATCTGGATGTTTTAGAGGGTTTTAAGACTGGAGTCAAGTTGGAAAGTTCCTTGATGATAGGGATTTTGTTGTGTCGCCAGGAGTTGAAGATATCTGTAAGTGCTTGAATTACACATGGGTCGTGGCGTTTTACATTCCAAGTTCGATATGATGTCAGGGGCTGTAGCCAAAGACGTCAAGATTGCGATTGCACTGCTTATATCAGTAAGTTAGGAGATGTTCCTGGAGGGATATTATGTAGGTCTTCCATAACTCTGCTGTTAAGGAGTGAGGTTGGTTCGTATATGATTTTGAGTAGTGAATCATGGGTTTGTTTATGTGTTTTCCGGGAGACGTTATTCCATATCAGTATGTACTTTTATATATATATATATATATATATATATATATATATATATATATATATATATATATATATATATATATATATATATTTTTTTTTTTTTTTTTTTTTTCTTAAACTATTCGCCATTTCCCGCATTAGCGAGGTAGCGTTAAGAACAGAGGACTGGGCCTTTTTTGGTATATCCTCACCCGGCCCCCTCTGTTCCCTCTTTTGGAAAATTAAAAAAAAAGAAAAGGGAGGGGAGGATTTCCAGCCCCCGCTCCCTCCCCTTTTAGTCGCCTTCTATGACACGCAGGGAATACGTGGGAATTATTCTTAATACCCTATCCCCAGGGATAATATATATATATATATATATATATATATATATATATATATATATATATATATATATATATATATATATATATATATATATATATATATATTTATATATATACATATATATATATTTTTTTTTCTTTGTCGCTCTCTCCCGCGTTTGCGAGGTAGCGCAAGGAAACAGACGAAAGAAATGGCCCAACCCACCCCCAAACACATGTATATACACACGTCCACACACGCAAATATACATACCTACACAGCTTTCCATGGTTTACCCCAGACGCTTCACATGCCCTGATTCAATCCACTGACAGCACGTCAACCCCGGTATACCACATCGATCCAATTCACTCTATTCCTTGCCCTCCTTTCACCCTCCTGCATGTTCAGGCCCCGATCACACAAAATCTTTTTCACTCCATCTTCCCACCTCCAATTTGGTCTCCCACTTCTCCTCGTTCCCTCCACCTCCGACACACATATCCTCTTGGTCAATCTTTCCTCACTCATTCTCTCCATGTGCCCAAACCATTTCAAAAAACCCTCTTCTGCTCTCTCAACCACGCTCTTTTTATTTCCACACATCTCTCTTACCCTTACGTTACTTACTCGATCAAACCACCTCACACCACACATTGTCCTCAAACATCTCATTTCCAGCACATCCATCCTCCTGCACACAACTCTATCCATAGCCCACGCCTCGCAACCATACAACATTGTTGGAACCACTATTCCTTCAAACATACCCATTTTTGCTTTCCGAGATAATGTTCTCGATTTCCACACATTCTTCAAGGCTCCCAGGATTTTCGCCCCCTCCCCCACCCTATGATCCACTTCCGCTTCCATGGTTCCTTCCGGTGCCAGATACACTCCCAAATATCTAAAACACTTTACTTCCTCCAGTTTTTCTCCATTCAAACTTACCTCCTAATTGACTTGACCCTCAATCCTACTGTACCTAATCACCTTGCTCTTATTCACATTTACTCTTAACTTTCATCTTTCACACACTTTACCAAACTCAGTCACCATCTTCTGCAGTTTCTCACATGAATCAGCCACCAGCGCTGTATCATCAGCGAACAACAACTGACTCACTTCCCAAGCTCTCTCATCCCCAACACACTTCAAACTTACCCCTCTTTCCAAAACTCTTGCATTCACCTCCCTAACAACCCCATCCATAAACAAATTAAACAACCATGGAGACATCACACACCACTGCCCCAAACCTACATTCACTGAGAACCAATCACTTTCCTCTCTTCCTACACGTACACATGCCTTACATCCTCGATAAAAACTTTTCACTGCTTCTAACAACTTGCCTCCCACACCATATATTCTTAATACCTTCCACAGAACATCTCTATCAACTCTATCATATGCCTTCTCCAGATCTATAAATGCTACATACAATTCCAATTGCTTTTCTAAGTATTTCTCACATACATCCTTCAAAGCAAACACCTGATCCACACATCTACCACTTCTGAAACCACAATGCTCTTCCCCAATCTGATGCTCTGTACATGGCTTCACCCTGTCAATCAATACCCTCCCATATAATTTACCAGGAATACTCTACAAACTTATACCTCTGTAATTTGAGCACTCACTCTTATCCCCTTTGCCTTTGTATATTAATGGCACTATGCACGCATTCCGCCAATCCTCAGGCACCTCAACATGAGTCATATATACATTAAATAACCTTACCAACCAGTCAATAATACAGTCACCCCCTTTTCTAATAAATTCCACTGCAATACCATCCAAACCTGCTGCCTTGCCGGCTTTCATCTTCCGCATATATATATATATATATATATATATATATATATATATATATATATATATATATATATATATATATATATATATATATATATATATATATATATATATATATATATATATATATATATATATATATATATATATATATATATATATATATATATATATATATATATATATATATATATATATATAATCTTTTTTTTCTTTTTTTTTGGCTTTGTCGCTGTCTCCCGCGTTTGCGAGGTAGCGCATGGAAACAGACGAAAGAAATGGCGCAACCCACCCCCATACACATGTATAAACATACGTCCACACACGCAAATATACATACCTACACAGCTTTCCATGGTTTACCCCAGACGCTTCACATGCCCTGATTCAATCCACTGAAAGCATGTCAACCCCTGTATACCACATCGATCCACTTCACTCTATTCCTTGCCCTCCTTTCACCCTCCTGCAGGTTCAGGTCCCGATCACAGAAAATCTTTTTCACTCCATCTTTCCACCTCCAATTTGGTCTCCCACTTCTCCTCGTTCCCTCCACCTCCGACATATATATCCTCTTGGTCAATCTTTCCTCACTCATTCTCTCCATGTGCCCAAACCAATTCAAAACACACTCTTCTGCTCTCTCAACCACGCTCTTTTTATTTCCACACATCTCTCTTACCCTTACGTTACTTACTCGATCAAACCACCTTACACCACAAATTGTCCTCAAACATCTCATTTCCAGCACATCCATCCTCCTGCGCACAACTCTATCCATAGCCCACGCCTCGCAACCATACAACATTGTTGGAACCACTATTACTTCAAACATACCCATTTTTGCTTTCTGAGATAATGTTCTCGACTTCCACACATTCTTCAAGGCTCCCAGGATTTTCGCCCCCTCCCCCACCCTATGATCCACTTCCGCTTCCATGGTTCCATCCCCTGCCAGATCCACTCCCAGATATCTAAAACACTTTACTTCCTCCAATTTTTCTCCATTCAAACTTACCTCTCAATTGACTTGACCCTCAACCCTACTGTACCTAATAACCTTGCTCTTATTCACATTTACTCTTAACTTTCTTCTTTCACACACTTTACCAAACTCAGTCACCAGCTTCTGCAGTTTCTCACATGAATCAGCCACCATCGCTGTATCATCAGCGAACAACAACTGACTCACTTCCCAGGCTCTCTCATCCCAAACAGACTAAATACTTGCCCCTCTTTCCAAAACTCTTGCATTCACCTCCCTAACGACCCCATCCATAAA
Organism: Panulirus ornatus; assembly: GCF_036320965.1. Taxonomy (NCBI): domain Eukaryota; kingdom Metazoa; phylum Arthropoda; class Malacostraca; order Decapoda; family Palinuridae; genus Panulirus; species Panulirus ornatus. The sequence continues at coordinate 10,321,141 of NC_092289.1, read as the reverse complement.
CAAATTAAACAACCATGGAGACATCACACACCACTGCCGCAAACCTACATTCACTGAGAACCAATCACTTTCCTCTCTACCTACACGTACACATGCCTTACCTCCTCGATAAAAACTTTTCACTGCTTCTAACAACTTGCCTCCCACACCATATATTCTTAATACCTTCCACAGAGCATCTCTATCAACTCTATCATATGCCTTCTCCAGATTCATAAATGCTACATACAAATCCATTTGTGAAAAATACTTCGAAAAGCAAATATATATATATATATATATATATATATATATATATATATATATATATATATATATATATATATATATATATATATATATATATATATATATATATTTCTGCTTTGTCGCTGTCTCCCGCGTTTGCGAGGTAGCGCAAGGAAACAGACGAAAGAAATGGCCCAAACCACCCCCATACACATGTATATACATACGTCCACACACGCAAATATACATACCTACACAGCTTTCCATGGTTTACCCCAGACGCTTCACATGCCCCGATTCAATCCACTGACAGCACGTGAACCCCGGTATACGACATCGCTCAAATTCACTCTATTCCTTGCCCTCCTTTCACCCTCCTGCATGTTCAGGCCCGATCACACAAAATCTTTCTCACTCCATCTTTCCACCTCCAATTTGGTCTCCCTCTTCTCCTCGTTCCCTCCACCTCCGACACATATATCCTCTTGGTCAATCTTTCCTCACTCATTCTCTCCATGTGCCCAAACCATTTCAAAACACCCTCTTCTGCTCTCTCAACCACGCTCATTTTATTTCCACACATCTCTCTAACCCTTACGTTACTTACTCGATCAAACCACCTCACACCACACATTGTCCTCAAACATCTCATTTCCAGCACATCCATCCTCCTGCGCACAACTCTATCCATAGCCCACGCCTCGCAACCATACAACATTGTTGGAACCACTATTCCTTCAAACATACCCATTTTTGCTTTCCGAGATAATGTTCTCGACATCCACACATTCTTCAAGGCTCCCAGAATTTTCGCCCCCTCCCCCACCCTATGATCCACTTCCGCTTCCATGGTTCCATCCGCTGCCAGATCCACTCCCAGATATCTAAAAAACTTCACTTCCTCCAGATTTTATCCATTCAAACTCACCTCCCAATTGACTTGACCCTCAACCCTACTGTACCTAATAACCTTGCTCTTATTCACATTTACTTTTAACTTTCTTCTTTCACACACTTTACCAAACTCAGTCACCAGCTTCTGCAGTTTCTCACATGAATCAGCCACCAGCGCTGTATCATCAGCGAACAACAACTGACTCACTTCCCAAGCTCTCTCATCCCCAACAGACTTCATACTTGCCCCTCTTTCCAAAACTCTTGCATTCACCTCCCTAACAACCCCATCCATAAACAAATTAAACAACTATGGAGACATCACACACCCCTGCCGTAAACCTACATTCACTGAGAACCAATCACTTTCCTCTTTTCCTACACGTACACATGCCTTACATCCTCGATAAAAACTTTTCACTGCTTCTAACAACTTGCCTCCCACACCATATATATATATATATATATATATATATATATATATATATATATATATATGTATATATATATATATATATATATATATATATATATATATATATATATATATATATATATATATATATATATATATATATATATATATTTATATATATATATATATATAGGCATATGATAGAGTTGATAGAGCAGTTGATAGAGGAGAAGAGGGTGTTTTGAAATAGTTTGGGCACATGAAGAGAATGAGTGAAGAAAGATTGACCAAGATTATATATGTGTCGGAGGTGGAGGGAACGAGGAGAAGTAGGAGACCAAATTGGAGGTTGAAAGATGGAGTGAAAAAGATTTTGAGTGATTGGGGCCTGAACATTTAGGAGGGTGAAAGGCGTGCAAGGAATAGAGTGAATTGGATGTACGTGGTATACCGCGGTCAACGTGCTTTCAATGGATTGAACCAGGGTATGTGAAGCGTCTGGGGTAAACCATGGAAAGTGTGTGGGGAATGGATGTGGAAAGGGAGCTGTGGTTTCGGTGCATTATTACATGACAGCTAGAGACTGAGTGTGAAGGAATGGGGCCTTTGTTGTCTTTCCTAGCGCTGCCTCGCACACATGAGGGGGGAGGGGGATGGTATTCCATGTGAGGGGAGGTGGCGATGGGAATGAAGGCAGACAGTGTGAATTTTGTGCGTGGGTATATATGTATGTGTCTGTGTGTGTATATATATGTGTACATTGAGATGTATAGGTATGTATATTTTCGTGTGTGGACGTGTATGTATATACATGAGTATGGGGGTGGGTTGGGCCATTTCTTACGTCTGTTTCCTTGCGCTTCTTCGCAAACGCAGGAGACAGCGACAAAGCAAAATAATAATAAAAATAATAATATATATGTATATATATATATATATATATATACATACATATATATATATATATATATATATATATATATATATATATATATATATATATATATATATATATATATATATATTTATATATATATATACATATATATATATATATATATATATATATATATATATATATATATATATATATATATATATATATATATATATATATATAATCTTTTTTTTTCTTTTTTTTTTGGCTTTGTCGCTGTCTCCCGCGTTTGCGAGGTAGCGCAAGGAAACAGACGAAAGAAATGGCCCAACCCACCCCCATACACATGTATATACATACGTCCACACAGGCAAATATATATACCTACACAGCTTTCCATGGTTTACCCCAGACGCTTCACATGCCCTGATTCAATCCACTGAAAGCACGTCAACCCCTGTATACCACATCGATCCACTTCACTCTATTCCTTGCCCTCCTTTCACCCTCCTGCAGGTTCAGGTCCCGATCACACAAAATTTTTTCACTCCATCTTTTCACCTCCAATTTGGTCTCCCACTTTTCCTCGTTCCCTCCACCTCCGACACATATATCCTCTTGGTCAATCTTTCCTCACTCATTCTCTCCATGTGCCCAAACCATTTCAAAACACCCTCTTCTGCTCTCTCAACCACGCTCTTTTTATTTCCACACATCTCTCTTACCCTTACGTTACTTACTCGAGGAAACCACCTTACACCACAAATTGTCCTCAAACATCTCATTTCCAGCACATCCATCCTCCTGCGCACAACTCTATCCATAGCCCACGCCTCGCAACCATACAACATTGTTGGAACCACTATTACTTCAAACATACCCATTTTTGCTTTCTGAGATAATGTTCTCGACTTCCACACATTCTTCAAGGCTCCCAGGATTTTCGCCCCCTCCCCCACCCTATGATCCACTTCCGCTTCCATGGTTCCATCCGCTGCCAGATCCACTCTCAGATATCTAAAACACTTTACTTCCTCCAGTTTTTCTCCATTCAAACTTACCTCTTAATTAACATGACCCCCAACCCTACTGTACCTAAGAACCTTGCTCTTATTCACATTTACTCTTAACTTTCTTCTTTCACACACTTTACCAAACTCAGTCACCAGCTTCTGCAGTTTCTCACATGAATCAGCCACCATCGCTGTATCATCAGCGAACAACAACTGACTCACTTCCCAAGCTCTCTCATCCCCAACACACTTCATACTAGCCCCTTTTTCCAAAACTCTTGCATTCACCTCCCTAACAACCCCATCCATAAACAAATTAAACAACCATGGAGACATTACACACTCCTGCCGCAAACCTACATTCACTGAGAACCAATCACTTTCCTCTCTCCCTACACGTACACATGCCTTACATACTCGATAAAAACTTTTCACTGCTTCTAACAACTTGCTTCCCACACCATATATTCTTAATACCTTCCACAGAGCATCTCTATCAACTCTATCATATGCCTTCTCCAGATCCATAAATGCTACATACAAATCCATTTGTGAAAAATACTTCGAAAAGCAAATATATATATATATATATATATATATGTGTATATATATATATATATATATATATATATATATATATATATATATATATATATATATATATATATATATATATATATATATATTTTTTTTTTTTTTTTTTTGCTTTGTCGCTGTCTCCCGCGTTTGCGAGGTAGCGCAAGGAAACAGACGAAAGAAATGGCCCAACCCACCCCTATACACCTGTATATACATACGTCCACACACGCAAATATACATACCTACACAGCTTTCCATGGTTTACCCCAGACGCTTCACATGCCCCGATTCAATCCACTGACAGCACGTCAACCCCGGTATACCACATCGCTTCAATTCACTCTATTCCTTGCCCTCCTTTCACCCTCCTGCATGTTCAGGCCCGATCACACAAAATCTTTTTCACTCCATCTTTCCACCTCCAATTTGATCTCTCTCTTCTCCTCGTTCCCTCCACCTCCGACACATATATCCTCTTGGTCAATCTTTCCTCACTCATTCTCTCCATGTGCCCAAACCATTTCAAAACACCCTCTTCTGCTCTCTCAACCACACGCTCTTTTTATTTCCACACATCTCTCTTACCCTTACGTTACTTACTCGATCAAACCACCGCACACCACACATTGTCCTCAAACATCTCATTTCCAGCACATCCATCCTCCTGCGCACAACTCTATCCATAGCCCACGCCTCGCAACCATACAACATTGTTGGAACCACTATTCCTTCAAACATACCCATTTTTGCTTTCCGAGATAATGTTCTCGACTTCCACACATTCTTCAAGGCTCCCAGAATTTTCGCCCCCTCCCCCACCCTATGATCCACTTCCGCTTCCATGGTTCCAGTCGCTGCCAGATCCACTCCCAGATATCTAAAACACTTCACTTCCTCCAGTTTTTCTCCATTCAAACTCACCTCCCAATTGACTTGACCCTCAACCCTACTGTACCTAATAACCTTGCTCTTATTCACATTTACTCTTAATTTTCTTCTTTCACACACTTTACCAAATTCAGTCACCAGCTTCTGCAGTTTCTCACATGAATCATCCACCAGCGCTGTATCATCAGCGAACAACAACTGACTCACTTCCCAAGCTCTCTCATCCCCAACAGACTTCATACTTGCCCCTCTTTCCAAAACTCTTGCATTCACCTCCCTAACAACCCCTCCATAAACAAATTAAACAACCATGGAGACATCACACACCCCTGCCGCAAACCTACATTCACTGAGAACCAATCACTTTTCTCTCTTCCTACACGTACACATGCCTTACATCCTCGATAAAAACTTTTCACTGCTTCTAACAACTTGCCTCCCACACCATATATATATATATATATATATATATATATATATATATATATATATATATATATATATATATATATATATATATATATATATAGGCATATGATAAAGTTGATAGAGCAGTTGATAGAGGAGAAGAGGGTGTTTTGAAATAGTTTGGTCACATAAAGAGAATGAGTGAAGAAAGATTGACCAAGATTATATATGTGTCGGAGATGGAGGGAACGAGGAGAAGTAGGAGACCAAATTGGAGGTGGAAAGATGGAGTGAAAAAGATTTTGAGTGATCGGGGCCTGAACATTTAGGAGGGTGAAAGGCGTGCAAGGAATAGAGTGAATTGGAGGGACGTGGTATACCGGGTCAACGTGCTTTCAATGGATTGAACCAGGTTATGTGAAGCGTCTGGGGTAAACCATGGAAAGTGTGTGGGGAATGGATGTGGAAAGGGAGCTGTGGTTTCGGTGCATTATTACATGACAGCTAGAGACTGAGTGTGAAGGAATGGGGCCTTTGTTGTCTTTCCTAGCGCTCCCCCGCACACATGAGGGGGGAGGGGGATGGTATTCCATGTGAGGGGAGGTGGCGATGGGAATGAATAAAGGCAGACAGTGTGAATTTTGTGCGTGGGTATATATGTATGTGTCTGTGTGTGTATATATATGTGTACATTGAGATGTATAGGCATGTATATTTTCGTGTGTGGACGTGTATGTATATACATGTGTATGGGGGTGGGTTGGGCCATTTCTTACGTCTGTTTCTTTGCGCTTCTTCGCAAACGCAGGAGACAGCGACAAAGCAAAATAATAATAAAAATAATAATATATATGTATATATATATATATATATATATATATATATATATATATATATATATATATATATATATATATATATATATATATATATATATATATATATATATATGTATATATATATATATATATATATATATATATATATATATATATATATATATATATATATATATATATATATATATATATATGTATATATATATATACTTATATATATATATATATATATGCACGCATTCATATATATATATATATATATATGTATATATGCATATATGTATATATATATATATATATATATATATATATATATATATATATATATATATATATATATATATATATATATATATATATATATATATATATATATATATATATATATATATATATATATATATATATATAGATATATATATATATATATATATATATATATATATATATATATATATATATGTATATATATATATATATATATATATATATATATATATATATATATATATATGTATATATATATATATATATATATATATATATATATATATATATATATATATATATATATGTATATATATATATACTTATATATATATATATATGCACGCATTCATATATATATATATATATAAATAAATAGTGCATAGTGCATAGTGCCATTGTACAAAGGCAAAGGGGATAAGAGTGAGTGCTCAAATTACAGAGGTATAAGTTTGTTGAGTATTCCTGGTAAATTATATGGGAGGGTATTGATTGAGAGGGTGAAGGCATGTACAGAGCATCAGATTGGGGAAGAGCAGTGTGGTTTCAGAAGTGGTAGAGGATGTGTGGATCAGGTGTTTGCTTTGAAGAATGTATGTGAGAAATACTTAGAAAAGCAAATGGATTTGTATGTAGCATTTATGGATCTGGAGAAGGCATATGATAGAGTTGATAGAGATGCTCTGTGGAAGGTATTAAGAATATATGGTGTGGGAGGAAAGTTGTTAGAAGCAGTGAAAAGTTTTTATCGAGGATGTAAAGCATGTGTACGTGTAGGAAGAGAGGAGAGTGATTGGTTCTCAGTGAATGTAGGTTTGCGGCAGGGGTGTGTGATGTCTCCATGGTTGTTTAATATGTTTATGGATGGGGTTGTTAGGGAGGTAAATGCAAGAGTTTTGGAAAGAGGGGCAAGTATGAAGTCTGTTGTGGATGAGAGAGCTTGGGAAGTGAGTCAGTTGTTGTTCGCTGATGATACAGCGCTGGTAGCTGATTCTTGTGAGAAGCTGCAGAAGCTGGTGACTGAGTTTGGTAAAGTGTGTGGAAGAAGAAAGTTAAGAGTAAATGTGAATAAGAGCAAGGTTATTAGACACAGTAGGGTTGAGGGTCAAGTCAATTGGGAGGTGAGTTTGAATGGAGAAAAACTGGAGGAAGTGAAGTGTTTTAGATATCTGGGAGTGGATCTGGCAGCGGATGGAACCATGGAAGCGGAAGTGGATCATAGGGTGGGTGAGGGGGCGAAAATTCTGGGGGCCTTGAAGAATGTTTGGAAGTCGAGAACATTATCTCGGAAAGCAAAAATGGGTATGTTTGAAGGAATAGTGGTTCCAACAATGTTGTATGGTTGCGAGGCGTGGGCTATGGATAGAGTTGTGCGCAGGAGGATGGATGTGCTGGAAATGAGATGTTTGAGGACAATGTGTGGTGTGAGGTGGTTTGATCGAGTGAGTAACGTAAGGGTAAGAGAGATGTGTGGAAATAAAAAGAGCGTGGTTGAGAGAGCAGAAGAGGGTGTTTTGAAGTGGTTTGGGCACATGGAGAGAATGAGTGAAGAAAGATTGACCAAGAGGATATATGTGTCGAAGGTGGAGGGAACGAGGAGAAGAGGGAGACCAAATTGTAGGTGGAAAGATGGAGTGAAAAAGATTTTGTGTGATCGGGGCCTGAACATGCAGGAGGGTGAAAGGAGTGCAAGGAATAGAGTGAATTGGAGCGATGTGGTATACCGGGGTTGACGTGCTGTCAGTGGATTAAATCAAGGCATGTGAAGCGTCTGGGGTAAACCATGGAAAGCTGTGTAGGTATGTATATTTGCGTGTGTGGACGTATGTATATACATGTGTATGGGGGGGGGTTGGGCCATTTCTTTCGTCTGTTTCTTTGCACTACATCGCAAACGCGGGAGACAGCGACAAAGTATAATAAATAAAAAAAAAAAATATATATATATATATATATATATATATATATATATATATATATATATATATATATATATATATATATATATATATATATGGGAGCGGGTGGCTGGAAATCCTCCCCTCATTTTTTTTTTTTTTTTTTTTTTTTCGAAAAGAAGAAACAGAGAAAGGGGCCAGGTGAGGATATTCCCTCAAAGGCCCAGTCCTCATCCTCTGTTCTTAACGCTACCTCGCTAATGCGGGAAATGGCGATTAGTATAAAAAAAAATATATATATATAATATATATATATATATATATATATATATATATATATATATATATATATATATATATATATATATATATTGACTGCTTCTAACAACTTGCCTCCCACACCATATATTCTTAATACCTTCCACAGAGCATCTCTATCAACTCTGTCATATGTGATAATGTGACTCTTAATAATTCTTTAGAGTATTTTGTCTAATCCCTGGGGATAGGGGATTAAGAGTACTTCCCACGTATTCCCTGCGTGTCGTAGAAGGCGACTAAAAGGGGTGGGAGCGGGGGGCTGGAAATCCTCCCCTCTCGTTTTTTTTTTAATTTTCCAAAAGACGGAACAGAGAAGGGGGCCAGGTGAGGGTATTCCCTCAAAGGCCCAGTCCTCTGTTCTTAATGCTACCTCGCTAACGCGGGAAATGGCGAATAGTTTAAAAGAAAGAAAAATATATATATATATATATATATATATATATATATTCCCCGGGGATAGGGGAGAAAGAATACTTCCCACGTATTCCCTGCGTGTCGTAGAAGGCGACTAAAAGGGAAGGGAGCGGGGGGCTGGAAATCCTCCCCTCTCGTTTTTTTTTTTTTCTTTTTTTTTAATTTCCCAAAAGAAGGAACAGAGAAGAGGTCCAGGTGAGGATATTCCCTCAAAGGCCCAGTCCTCTGTTCTTAACGCCACCTCGCTATCGCGGGAAATAGCGAATAGTATAAAAAAAAAAAAAAAAAAAAAAAAAAAATATATATGTATATATATACAGATAGATAGATAGATGCTATGTTGTCCATGGACAGAATCAGAGCATGTGCAACGTCCGAGGTAAACCATGAAAAGGTCTTTGGGGCTTGGATGTGGCTAGGGAGCTGTGGTTTCGAATGTACACATGACAACCACAGAATGGATGTGAGCGGATGTGGCCTTTCTTCGTCTGTTTCATGGCAATAACTCGCTGACGAGGGGAGCGGCATTAGGTGTGGGGAAGAGAATGTCCTTTTTTTTTTCTCTTTCTCTTCCTTCATACATCTGTACAGTTCCTTTGGGGAGGGGAGAGGTCGGGAACGGATGACTGCGAACAAGTGCGAATATGTACTACATGTGAGTGCGTCACAGCCAGGAACGGAAACTATTACACTACGGAGGTCCATTAAAGTTAGTGTCCTTATTACACTGGTCAACAATATTTTCAAAATAAATTAGATGGACCTTATAGCACTTTTACGATGAATTCGAATCTGTTTTTGGAAGTTTTTTTTTATCAGGCATGGTTTCTATGTGACAGAGAAATTGATTTTATGATCAGCGTATATTACTCATTCATACATTTGGCCGGTATGACACTTAAAAAATTACTAATAAATTATTGAAGTTTACGATTTTCGGCTATATTTGGCCTCAGGAACCTTCCTCCTTAGTGTCCAGCAGTGTTTTGCTAAAATATGGGAGCTCCGCTTTCCTTGGTACCACTTTTCCATGCCCAAAATGTCCTGGTAAAATCTTTCGCCGTGCTCATCGCTGATTGACCCAAGCTTTACTGGGAAAAAGTCTAAGTGCGAGTCTTAAAAGTGAATTTTTAGACTCATGTTGTAACGCAGAACTTTATTTGAAGTCAACAGATCTTTTACATCATAGTAGTTTTCTGATGTGTGACAACCATGCGGTCTTATTCAACTTCATTTAGTTCTTCATTAAACTTTTCATCTCGAAGCAGTTCCGTGATCTGTGGTCCTACAAAAAAAACCCTCCTCTATATTTGCATCACTGATTCTGGGGAATTTATTCCTCAAATATGCCAATCCATGACCAGCTTATCCATACCTTTGACGAAGTTCATCATTAACCTGAGCTTAATGTGTAAATGAGGCAGGCAAATTGTCTCAGGTTCAACAAGAGGAGGATTGAGGACATGCTTCTTCAATGGAGTCAATGATGTTCGTTTTGGCCACATTTTCATTATCTAATGATTTTTCTTGTTCCGGCTGTCCCACTCCAGAGGAAACAGCAGAACATCGTGTAACCAAGTTGCATTCCGAGTAAAAGTGCTACAACTTTTAGGTCATCACATGCATTCTACTTGAATTCCCAATATTCATCTTATATTCATTATACTTAACCGCCGTCTCATGCGTTAGCGAGATAGCGCAAGAACACAGCCGAGGACTGGCTCAACCCACCCCCATACACATGTATATACATAAACGCCCACACACACACATATACATACATATAAATTTCAACGCATACATACATATAAATACACAGATATATACACATGTATATATCCATACTTGCTGCCTTCATCCATTCCCCTCGCCACCCCGCCACACACGAAATAGCATTCCTCCCACTCCAGCGAGTCGGCGACAGGAACAGACAAAAAGGCCACATTCGTTCACACTCACTCTCTAGCTGTCATGTATAACGCACCGAAACCACAGCTCCCTTTCCACATCCAGGATCCATAAACTTTCCGTGGTTTACCACAGACGCTTCACATGTTCAAGTTCGATCAATTGACAGCACGTCAACCCCGGTATACCACATCGTTCCAACTCACTCTATTCCTTGCACACCTTTCCCCCTCCTGCATGTTCAGGCCCCGATCGATCAAAATCTTTTTCATTCCATCCTCCAATTTGGTCTCCCGCTTCTCCTTTTTCCCTTCACCTCTGACACATATATCCTCTTTGTCAATCTTCCCTCACTCATTCTCTCCATGTGTCCTAACTATTTCAACACATCCTCTTCTGCTCTCTCAATCACACTCTCTTTATTACCACACATCTCTCTTAGTTTTTCATTACTTACTCGATCAAACCACCTCACACCACATATTGTCCTCAAAAATTTCATTTCCAACATATCCACCCTCCTCCCCACAAACCTATCTACAGCCCATGCCTCGCAACCATATAACTTTGTTGGATCCACTATTCCTTCAAACATACCCGTTTTTGCTCTCCGAGATAACATCCTCTCTTTCTACACATTCTTCAACGCTCCAAGAACCTTCGCTCCCTCCCCCACCTTGTGACCCACTTCCGCTTCCATGGTTCCATCCGCTGATAAGTCCACTCCCAATGCTATTTTCTTTCCCCAAAATAAGCTTCATATTACCTTCATGTTAGCTGTGTGAGCCACAGGAATGGATGGGAACTTATTTCCGTTGTAGCGTAAAACCGCTTTCAAGCATACTTCTGATGAGTCAGGAAACAAGCGCTATTCACCTGTGTTACATTCGTGGCCAAGTGTCTCCAGAAGAGAACGAACATCAGTGCATAACATCAGACCATCCTCTAGGGAAAAAATTCTTTGAAAACGACATGGCGATCACGACAAAAGCAAACATTAGTTTCATTCTGGAGTAGATTCCAGCCCTTTAACCTTAACCCAAAAGTTCGGCTTGCTACTTTGACAAATCTGAATCGCTGACTCAACAAATGGGTTCACTTGAAGAACAGCTTGCTACAAATGCTGTATCCATATTGCCCTCTACTTGGCCTACTTTCTCATCACCAGACTCATCGTCATTCAGTGTCATGTTTCTTGAAGGCTCTGGCACAGGTAATTCCTCACTGTGAGGTACTTCCCTTATAGCAGATGGTAAATTATGTTATTCAACAATATGCTTGAATTTTGATATCATACCATCTATATTTCCCAGGCAGAAGTAGCAATCCGAAGCGTGATCTTTGAGTTCTCTCCAAACCGTAGGAATGGCAAAAGGCATAGGGCATGAACCTTTTTTACCCATGTTGTGAGAAACGTGGCACATGTGGCACAGCAAATATGGATGGCCCAACCTTTATCCTAGTCACACCCTTTATAACCACAGCAATGCTCATAGCATATTTTGATGAGAGGTTTGAAAGGACGTTTTTGCGACATGGATATCAACTCAGATGTGGCAGAAAGAATTCGGACTATTTACAGTTTCTCAGCATTATGATGGTGGATGGTATAACCAGCACAACACTTGTACAACACAAATGCACAATCTGTCAACAAAATGGAAAAGACAGTTTACACAGTGAGTTCTAGCCTGCGACTGGCAGAGAACTGCTACTCAGGAGTGGGCCCACCACTGTTTGAATGTCACAACATTTCCAGTCGTGTTTCTGCAGGCCCCTGGTGACTCATTTATCTAGCCTTGTGCTTTCAAAAAGAAGCTATTGTACTTCACAAACAAATGAAATAGCTGTGTTTGATAAAATGAAAATTTCAAATGCTCCGTAGAGCGCTTGACATATACATGTATGTTTTACGTAATAATATGCGAGTATGCTGGAACAAAAAAAAAAACTATGGGTGATAGAGAACTTCTGAAAACATATTTGGATTCAACGTGCACCAAAAATACACAAGAAAAGAAATTTTTTTCCATGGGGCAAAATCTTTGTTGATTAGCGTTATCAATCAAACGTTCAAAATCAAATTATCTTAATGCCTGAAAAAGTAATTCTAAAAATATGTAACAAAAAATCATAACAAAGAATCATACGAACTTTGAATTGAAAATAATTTTCAATATGATTATAACTTACTAAACCTGAGACTGGAAGTGAGGAGGCCTAATGACCCTCCTTATAGCTCACTGGCTGTTAAAACCCGGCAAATGAATGAGACTTGAGGCAAAAAGGCTCAGGCAAAAAGGCTCAGGGCCTTTCATGATCAGGGAGTTCTCCTCCCTCGTACTCTCGTTCATTGCTGAAAAAATGCCATTCCTTAAAAATAGATTTCTTACATCATCTTACCCACGATGACCTTCTCCCGTTACTGTCGATAATGTTTTGTCCTCTAATTTCCAGATTCACCAGAAGTGATGCAGGACATGATGGGTCACACGTTCAGCATCGTAGGGCTGGAGCTGGTCCCATATACCAACTACATTAGGGACGTGAGAGGTTTCCAGTACCCGGTCACCCCTCAAGAGTCACTCGACTTTTCCATGTTGAACGCCATCGCCACCAAACTGAACTTCACGTAAGGATATTCATTTATGCTATTACCCATGCCATATACTAACACATAAATTCGATAAGGCATAGTCATGGGAAAAGTGAGCCAAAAAACTGAAAGTTTCTGTCGAAGAAGGTTGGCCAAAAGAATTGCTCTAGACTCACAGTTAAAGACACATAATTCAAATTAATGATTAGGTTAAACAAGGTTAATTTACTCATCATTTACGCATCACATGGAACGAGAAGAAAATGATCATCGTGAACACGAAGCTGTTCCAAACGTCTCCACACATCAGAATACTCTTAAAACCTACTTGGAATCATCCACCATGAGCTATCACCTGTCCCTTTTTCGTTAAATCTGTTGGCTACAAAGGAACACAAAACAGGTGTCTATTATTGTCGAGCTATTCCTAAAAAAAAAAAAAAGTTCCTCAATATAATACATGCAACATGCTCTAATTCCGTCACTAAGAAATGCGCAAAAAGTTTGAATGTTTTGAGTTGAAACTAGTTTTATCGGAGTCCATAATGCATATCATCAGCCTGTTACCGAAGTAGATGTGATGTTCAGTAGATGCCAAGAAGTACACAAGGTCCAGGAAATGGTGCTTTTAGGAGAGAGAGAGAGAGAGAGAGAGAGAGAGAGAGAGAGAGAGAGAATAAAAAAAGAAATGAGTCATAAAATCATACATGGTTCTAGTATTCCTATTCCTGCTGTCTGCTGTCTGCTGCTTGCATAATATCAAACCTTACTGTAGCAAGATTCCTGTCAGAGTTTCTCATAAACAGAGGCAGTAGTTCTGACGAAGATTGACAAGAGCTTTGTGACCAGCAGCTGATGTTGTAATTACATAGATGGGCAAGTCGTACGCTAGACTCATTCTTATCTTACTTGCTGATACCGCAAAGTCGAATCTTGCGTGCCTTGCAGACCTATCTTCTTGAGCATCAGAGACACGTTTCGTTGCCCCTTATTCGTCTCCTTGTCAAAAAAAAAAGAAAAAAAAATGCAGATCTCTCGATAATGTCTAAAACAGTAGGAAATGGAAAATGCTACCCTGTTTCTCGCATAGTGGGAAAAAGAAAAAGACTTGTTTAGTTATCAGCAAGTGCTATGACAGGATGTGACACTGCATCACTACACTGCAAGCAGGGAGCTGTGTGTTAAAGAACCCCATCTGCCAATCAACGGCCGAGAAAGGATTGATGGTGAGACTAAGGCATTTGTTTGGTCGCCTGATAGTTGAGAAAATAATCATATGTCATCATAAAGTGCTAACCAGTGGGAAGAAAGAACCTGAAAGACTTCTTCCTCCCAAACATGCTCTCTGTTTATAAATCCATCGAGCTATCCATCAAGCAGATTGTCTAGTCAACTTCATTCCCTGCCTGGGCTCGTCTTGTGTTCATTACTCGCTCCTCCAGAGCCATAAGTGAATCTCCCCGATACAAATGTTTCAGCAAAGATCCACGTTGAACAACTGCTTGGAGATGTAGCGCTGTCTATTATAACAATCCAGCTGGTCAAGTAAACTGATTTAACATTAAGGTAATTAGCTATCATTACCAGACAAAATGAGAACATGATTATTGAACTGAAATATATAAATCTGAGGGACAGAACTTTAATTGCAAATACATTTTTGACATTTCTTTTTAGAGAATACATTTGTGCATGCCAAAGTTCTAGATCTTATATCTATTTTGGCAAACCAAAATATGCATCAACTCTTTTGCATAAATTATCCTAAGCGTCCTTCTCTTGAGTTTAGGATTCAACACGATTTTGAAAATCATTAAAATATTTATTTTCCCATTGCACTTAAAGTGCGTTTTTACGTGCGTGAAGTGAATGACGTAATTCATGACCCTCAAATCTCAAAGTAACATCTTCATTTTAAATGTTACCCCAGAGTACTTTAGATTCAGCCTGAAGCAACATTTTTTTCTACAGTGAAATGCCATAATACTACTCTCTCAAATTTAAGCTAGAAGGAAACAGAGACTGCTTAGAATGGTGTTAACTCTGGTCTTTCCCAGCCACTCATTGTCTCGTATGCTCCTGCATCATGCTGCTGTCATATCCATTCCACTTGTTTATCTTTGTTTTCACACGATCTTAACTGGCACTGTAGTTTTGATGCTGCCCCACTAAACGCACATTTCACATTCCACTGGATAGGTATGAAATGCGACCACCTTACGTAAACCAGTTTGGACTGCCTCTGGGTAATGGAAACTGGACGGGAACAGTTGGTACCCTGCAGCATGAGAAGGCAGATTTCTCTCTGATTCTGTCACAAACACCAGGAAGGATGGAGGTGATCGACTTCTCCAGGATCTACAATTCTGAGTCCCTGTGCATCGTGTCACCCAAACCCCTCCCTCACCCTCAACACCTACAGTTGTTGAAGCCATTTTCTGGTAAGATGATTGCGCTTCGTACTTTAAGCTAGATCTTTCTCTTTCTGAGAATCTTACTTATGCCAGATAAAAAATAATACAAACAATATCCTCAACGTTTGTTATAATTTCCATGGATACATCATCTTTTAACAGTATAGTGTAGGTCATATGTGCTTCTTATCAAATTTCTAATTAAACTGGCCATTCCCCAATACAGGGCAGCTTTGGTTGATTCTCATTACCAGCATTATAGGCTGGGGTGTAACCCTGTGGCTCCTTCAGACGTTGTGGTCATGGGCGACTAAAGGAAGCAGAACCACATTCATAAATGCCATACTCTACAGCTGGGGCATCATCCTTGGAGAAGTGTCTGGCAAACCTCCATCCAACATCACAGGACGAGTGAGTGATCTTTTGAATGTAATGAATTGTCAACAATCTTGAAGAACTTTAGAGATAGATTATTTCTCTTATTTTTTGAAGGAGAGAGAGAGAGAGAGAGAGAGAGAGAGAGAGAGAGAGAGAGAGAGAGAGAGAGAGAGAGAGAGAGAGAGAGAGAGAGAGAGAGAGAGAGAGAGAGAGAGAGAGAGAGAGATGCTGCAATGATCCATTTTCACTTTAACGGCAACAAGGGTTGAGAGAAAATAAGTAAAAGAATGTTACTTGCCATTCCTTAAGACCCATTGGATGTGATTACTCAAAGTCATTATCAACATGCAATAACCGATTGTGTGAAACATAAGAACAATACATAGTTTCGTGTCAAAGGATCATGAAGAAAAGGTGAAATACTTGGGTCACATCAAACTTTGGAATTAGAATGGCAAGTGCAATATTTTTCACGCTTTGCTTGTTATGAATATATTCTAGAGGTGTTACATATAAAAAAGTAACCTTATAAGGTTGGACAAAGCGTATCGAATTTTTCACCAAAACAATAACTGAACCATGTTTATGACTCATTCATTGGCCGCAAATGTTCGAATCCTAATGATAGGAATCAACCCAGCTGTTCACCCTTACATAGGTGTTAGTCGCTGTATACATACCTAGACATTTCAACGTATACATACATATACACACACAGACATATACATATATATACACACGTACATAATTCATACTTCTGTCTTTATTCATTCCCATCGCCACCCTGCCACACATGGAATAACAACCTCCTTCCCCCGCATGTGCGCGAGGTAGCGCTAGGAAAAGAAAACAAAGGCCACATTCGTTCACACTCAGTCTCTAGCTGCCATGTGTAATGCACCGAAACCACAGCTCCCTTTCCACATCGAGGCCCCACTGAACTTTCCATGGTCTACCCCCAGACACTTCACACGCCCTGGTTCAATCCATTGACAGAAAGTCGACCCCGGTAAACAACATCGTTCCAATTCAATCTATTCCTTACAAGCCTTTCACCCTCCTGCATGTTCACACCCCGATCACTCAAAATATTTTTCACTCCATCTTTCCACCTCGAATTTGGTCTCCCACTTTTCCTCGTTCCCTCCACCTCTGACATATATATCCTCTTGGTAAATCTTTCCTCACTCATTCTCTCCATGTGACCAAACCATTTCAAAACACCCTCTTCTGCTCTCTCAACCACACTCTTTTTAGTACCACACATTTCGCTTACCCTTTCATTACTTACTCGATCAAACCACCTCACATCACATATTGTCCACAAACATCTCATTTCCAGCATATCCACCCTCCTCCGCACAACTCTATCTATAGCCCACGCCTCGCAACCATATAACATTGTTGGAACCACTATTCCTTCAAACATACCCAATTTTGCTTTCCAAGATAATGTTCTCGACTTCCATACATTCTTCAACGCTTCCAAAACTTTCACCCCCTAAACCTCCCTATTATTCACTTCTGCTTCCATGGATCCATCCGTTGCCAAATCCACTCCCAAATATCTAAAACACTTCACTTCCTCCAGCTTTTCTCCATTCAAACTTACTTCAAAATTGACTTGTCCCTCAACAATACTGTACCTAATAACCTTGCTCTTATTCACATTTACTCTCAGCTTTCTTTCACACACTTTACCAATCTCAGTCACCAGCTTCTGCAGTTTCTCACCCGAATCAGCCACCAGCGCTGTATCATCAGCGAACAAAATTAACTCACTTTCCAAGCACTCTCATCCACAACAGACTGAATACTTGCCCCTCTTTCGAAAACCGTTGCTTCCATCTCCCGAACAACCACATTAATAAACAAATTAAACAACCATAGAGACATCACGCACCCCTGCCGCAAACCAACATTCACTGAGAACCAGTCACTTTCCTCTCTTCCTACTCGTACACATGCCTTGCATCCTCGATAAAAACTTTTCACTGCTTCTAACAACCTGCCTCTCACACCATATATTCTTAATACCTTCCACAGAGCATCTCTATCAACTCCGTCATATGCCTTCTCCAGATCCATAAATGCTACATACAGATCCATTTGCTTTTCTAAGTATTTCTCACATACTATCTTCAAAGCAAACACCTGATCCACACATGCTGTACCACTTCTGAAACTACGCTGATCTTCCCCAGCCTGATGCTCTGTACATGCCTAAACTCTCTCAATCAATACCCTCCCATATAATTTCGTAGGAATACTCAACAAACTTATACCTCCGTACTTTGAGCACTCACTTTTATCCCCTTTGCCTTTTTACAGTGGCACTGTACAAGAATTCTGTCAATCCTCAGGCACGTCATTACGAGTCATACATATATTAAATAACCTTACCAACCAGTCAACAATACAGTCACCCCCTTTTTTAATAAATTCCACTACAATACCATCCAAACCCGCTGCCATTCGAGCTTTCATCATCCGCAAAGCTTTTACTACCTCCTCTCTGTTTTCCAAATCATTATCCCTAACCCTTTCACTTTGCACACCACCTCGACCAAAACACCCCATATCTGCCACTCTATCATCAACCACATTCAACAAACCTTCAAAGTACCCATCCCATCTCCTTCTCACATCACCGATACTTGCTATCATCTCCCCATTAGCCCCTTTCACTGTTCCCGTGTCTTACGCACTTTATTTACCTCCTTCCAAAACATCTTTTTATTCTCCCTAAAATTTAATGACACTCTTTCACCCCAACTTTCATTTGTCCTATTTTTCACCTATGTACCTTTCTCTTAACTTCCTGCCCCTTTCTTTTATATATCTCCCAGTCATTTGCATTATTTCCCTGAAAAAATCGTCCAATTACCTCTCTTCTGTTACACTAATAATCTTACTTCTTCATCCCACCACTCCCTACCCTTTCTAATCTGCCCAACTCCCACGTTTCTAATGCCACAAGCATCTTTTGCGCAAGCCATCACTGATTCCCTAAATACATCCAATTCTTTCCCCACTCCCCTTACGTCCTTTGTTGTCACCTTTTTCCATTCTGTACTTAGTCTCTCCTAGTACTTCCTCAAACAAGTCTCCTTCCTTAGCTCACTCTCACAACTCTCTTCACCACAGCATTCTCTCTTCTTTTCTGAAAACCTCTACAAATCTTCTCCTTCGCCTACAACAGATAATGATCAGACATCCCTTCAGTTGCACTTCTCCGCACAGTAACATCGAAAAGTCTCTCTTTCGCACGCCTATTAACTAACACGTAATACAATAACGTTCTCTGGCCATCTCTCCTACATACATACGTATATTTATGTATATCTCTCTTTTTGAACCATGTATTCCCAATCACCAGTCCTTTTTCAGCACATAAATCTACAAGCTCTTCACCATTTCCGTTTACAACACTGAACACACCATGTACACAAATTATTCCCTAAACTGCCATATTACCCATCTTTGGATTCAAATCACCCATCAGTATAACCCGGTCTCGTGTATGAAAAGTAACACATTCACTCAGCTTTTCCCAAAACAATTGCCTCTCATGATCTTTCTTCTCATGCCCTGGTGCATATGCACCAATAATCACCCATCTCTCTCCATTCACATTCAGTTTTACCCATATCAATCTAGACTTCAATTTCTTACACTCTATCACATACTCCCACAACTCCTGTTTCAGGAGTAGTGCTACTCCTTCCCTTGCTCTTGTCCTCTCATTAACCCCTGACTTTACTCCCAAGACATTCCCAAACCACTCTTCCCCTTTACCCTTGAGCTTCGTTTCACTACGGGCCAAAAAATACAGGCTGCTTTCCTTAAACATATTGCCTATCTCTCCTTTTTTCTCATCTTGGTTACATGTAAAAACATTTAGGCACCCCAATCTGAGCCTTCGAGGAGGATGAGCACTCCCTGCGTGACTCCTTCCTCTGTTTCCCCTTTTAAAAAGTTAAAATACAAGGAGGGGAGGGTTTCTAGCCCCCCGCTCACGTCCCCTTTAGTCGCCTTTTAGGACACGTGATGAATGCGTTGGAAGTATTCTTTCTCCCCTATGCCACAAACGTTATTTGCACAAGCGATTACTGCTTCTCTAAATACATCCCATCCCTCCCCCACTCCCCTTATGTCCATTGTTCTCACCTTTTTCCGTTCTGTACTCAGTCTCTCCTGGTACTTCCTCACACAAATCTCCTTCCCAAGTTCACCTACTCTCACCACTCTCTTCACCCCAACATTCTCTTTTCTTTTCTGAAAACCTCTACAAATTTTCACCTTCGCCTCAACAAGATAATGATCAGACATCCCATCATTATCACCTCTCATCATATTAACATCCAAAAGTGTCTCTTTCGCGCACCTATCAATTAACACGTAATCCAATAACGCTCTCTGGCCATCTCTCCAACTTACATACGTATAATTATGTATATCGCTCTTTTTAAACCAAGTAATCCCAATCACCAGTCCTTTTTCAGCACATAAATCTAAAAGCTCTTAACCATTTCCATTTACAAAACTGAAAACCCCATGTACACCAATTATTCCCTCAACCGCCACGTTACTCACCTTTGCATTTAAATCACCCGTCACTATAACCCGGTCTCGTCCATCAAAACTACTAACACACTCACTCAGCTTCTCCCAAAACAGTTGCCTCTCATGATCTTTCTTCTCATGCCCGGGTGTATATGCACCAATACTCACCCATCTCTCTCCATCCACCTTTAGTTCTAACGATATCAATCTAGAGTTAACTTTCTTACACTCTATCACATACTCCCACCATTCCTGTTTCAGGAGTACTTAAACTCCATCCCTTGCTCTTGTCCTCTCACTAACCCCTGACTTTTCTCCCCAGACATTCTCAAACCACTCTTCCACTTTATCCTTGAGCTTCGTTTCACTTAGAGCTAAAACATCCAGGTTCCTTTCCTCAGACATACTACCCATGGGCAGATTAGAGAGGGTAGTGCATGGTGAAATAAAGAAGTAAGATCATTAGTGAAAGAGAAGAGATAGGCATTTGGACGAGTTTTGCTGGGAAATAATGTAAATGACTGGGAGATGTATATATATATATATATATATATATATATATATTTTTTTTTTTTTTTTTTTTTTTATACTTTGTCGCTGTCTCCCGCATTTGCGAGGTAGCGCAAGGAAACAGACGAAAGAAATGGCCCAACCCCCCCCCCCCCATACACATGTACATACACACGTCCACACACGCAAATATACATACCTACACAGCTTTCCATGGTTTACCCCAGATGCTTCACATGCCTTGATTCAATCCACTGACAGCACGTCAACCCCTGTATACCACATCGCTCCAATTCACTCTATTCCTTGCCCTCCTTTCACCCTCCTGCATGTTCAGGCCCCGATCACACAAAATCTTTTTCACTCCATCTTTCCACCTCCAATTTGGTCTCCCTCTTCTCCTCGTTCCCTCCACCTCCGACACGTATATCCTCTTGGTCAATCTTTCCTCACTCATTCTCTCCATGTGCCCAAACCATTTCAAAACACCCTCTTCTGCTCTCTCAACCACGCTCTTTTTATTTCCACACATCTCTCTTACCCTTACGTTACTTACTCGATCAAACCACCTCACACCACACATTGTCCTCAAACATCTCATTTCCAGCACATCCATCCTCCTGCGCACAACTCTATCCATAGCCCACGCCTCGCAACCATACAGCATTGTTGGAACCACTATTCCTTCAAACATACCCATTTTTGCTTTCCGAGATAATGTTCTCGACTTCCACACATTTTTCAAGGCTCCCAAAATTTTCGCCCCCTCCCCCACCCTATGATCCACTTCCGCTTCCATGGTTCCATCCGCTGACAGATCCACTCCCAGATATCTAAAACACTTCACTTCCTCCAGTTTTTCTCCATTCAAACTCACCTCCCAATTGACTTGACCCTCAACCCTACTGTACCTAATAACCTTGCTCTTATTCACATTTACTCTTAACTTTCTTCTTCCACACACTTTACCAAACTCAGTCACCAGCTTCTGCAGTTTCTCACATGAATCAGCCACCAGCGCTGTATCATCAGCGAACAACAACTGACTCACTTCCCAAGCTCTCTCATCCCCAACAGACTTCATACTTGCCCCTCTTTCCAGGACTCTTGCATTTACCTCCCTAACAACCCCATCCATAAACAAATTAAACAACCATGGAGACATCACACACCCCTGCCGCAAACCTACATTCACTGAGAACCAATCACTTTCCTCTCTTCCTACACGTACACATGCCTTACATCCTCGATAAAAACTTTTCACTGCTTCTAACAACTTGCCTCCCACACCATATATTCTTAATACCTTCCACAGAGCATCTCTATCAACTCTATCATATGCCTTCTCCAGATCCATAAATGCTACATACAAATCCATTTGCTTTTCTAAGTATTTCTCACATACATTCTTCAAAGCAAACACCTGATCCACACATCCTCTACCACTTCTGAAACCGCACTGCTCTTCCCCAATCTGATGCTCTGTACATGCCTTCACCCTCTCAATCAATACCCTCCCATATAATTTACCAGGAATACTCAACAAACTTATACCTCTGTAATTTGAGCACTCACTCTTATCCCCTTTGCCTTTGTACAATGGCACTATGCACGCATTCCGCCAATCCTCAGGCACCTCACCATGAGTCATACATACATTAAATAACCTTACCAACCAGTCAACAATACAGTCACCCCCTTTTTTAATAAATTCCACTGCAATACCATCCAAACCTGCTGCCTTGCCGGCTTTCATCTTCCGCAAAGCTTTTACTACCTCTTCTCTGTTTACCAAATCATTTTCCCTAACCCTCTCACTTTGCACACCACCTCGACCAAAACACCCTATATCTGACACTCTATCATCAAACACATTCAACAAACCTTCAAAATACTCACTCCATCTCCTTCTCACATCACCACTACTTGTTATCACCTCCCCATTTGCGCCCTTCACTGAAGTTCCCATTTGCTCCCTTGTCTTACGCACTTTATTTACCTCCTTCCAGAACATCTTTTTATTCTCCCTAAAATTTAATGATACTCTCTCACCCCAACTCTCATTTGCCCTCTTTTTCACCTCTTGCACCTTTCTCTTGACCTCCTGTCTCTTTCTTTTATACATCTCCCACTCAATTGCATTTTTTCCCTGCAAAAATCGTCCAAATGCCTCTCTCTTCTCTTTCACTAATACTCTTACTTCTTCATCCCACCACTCACTACCCTTTCTAATCAACCCACCTCCCACTCTTCTCATGCCACAAGCATCTTTTGCGCAATCCATCACTGATTCCCTAAATACATCCCATTCCTCCCCCACTCCCCTTACTTCCATTGTTCTCACCTTTTTCCATTCTGTACTCAGTCTCTCCTGGTACTTCCTCACACAGGTCTCCTTCCCAAGCTCACTTACTCTCACCACCCTCTTCACCCCAACATTCACTCTTCTTTTCTGAAAACCCATACAATCTTCACCTTAGCCTCCACAAGATAATGATCAGACATCCCTCCAGTTGCACCTCTCAGCACATTAACATCCAAAAGTCTCTCTTTCGCGCGCCTGTCAATTAACACGTAATCCAATAACGCTCTCTGGCCATCTCTCCTACTTACATACGTATACTTATGTATATCTCGCTTTTTAAACCAGGTATTCCCAATCACCAGTCCTTTTTCAGCACATAAATCTACAAGCTCTTCACCATTTCCATTTACAACACTGAACACCCCATGTATACCAATTATTCCCTCAACTGCCACATTACTCACCTTTGCATTCAAATCACCCATCACTATAACCCGGTCTCGTGCATCAAAACCACTAACACACTCATTCATCTGCTCCCAAAACACTTGCCTCTCATGATCTTTCTTCTCATGCCCAGGTGCATATGCACCAATAATCACCTATCTCTCTCCATCAATTTTCAGTTTTACCCATATTAAGCGAGAATTTACTTTCTTACATTCTATCACATACTCCCACACCTCCTGTTTCAGGAGTATTGCTACTCCTTCCCTTGCTCTTGTGCTCTCACTAACCACTGACTTTACTCCCAAGACATTCCCAAACCACTCTTCCCCTTTACCCTTGAGCTTCGTTTCACTCAGAGCCAAAACATCCAGGTTCCTTTCTCAAACATACTACGTATCTCTCCTTTTTTCACATCTTGGTTACATCCACACACATTTAGACACCCCAGTCTGAGCCTTCGAGAAGGATGAGCACTCCCCGCGTGACTCCTTCTTCTGTTTCCCATTTTAGAAAGTTAAAAAAAGAATACAAGGAGGGAGGATTTCTGGGCCCCCGCTCACGTCCCCTCAGTCGCCTTCTACGACACGCAAGGAATGCGTGGGAAGTATTCTTTCACCCCTATCCCAGGGATAATATATATATATATATATATATATATTATATATATTTTATATATATATATATATATAATATATATATATATATCTATATACATATATATAACATACACACACACACGCACATATACTCACACACACACACATATACGTATATATACATTGGAAAAAAGTAAGAAATAATCTAGAAAACTGAAACTTCTAGCTTGAAATGAAATGAGAAAATGAATGTCACAAAATGGTTCAACCTCTGGCTATGGAAAAGGGAAATGTATAATTTATTTACACAAACGTCAATAGTAGTTCTCATCAATTTAAACACTGTATCAATAAGCTTCAATGTCTAAGCTACATTATTTTTCCAATTTCACTATTTTCTTGTCAAAGCACCATGTATGAAAACTAAACACTCCAGTAACACAACTATAAACATTTACTTCCCCTTTAAAAAATTTCTGGGAAGTCTGTCTCGATACACTGCGGGACACTCTACCACCTGGCGAGGTTTGTGTTGCAATGGTTCTTGATTCACAAACGTAGTAGCATCACTGGTGGGCGGAAGAACATTCTTGTAACCACAGCAAGGATCACAGTCCGTGCAACTCCATTATGATGGTTCTCCATTCTCGCCTTCGAAAAACCTTGCCAGTACAGGATGTCAGCTCTCTTCAATTTTGAGAGCCTCCTGAGTGTGTGCTTCTCTTGATCTGCATGTGCACCTACATCAGATCGTTTGCACCATCCCTGTGTCATGAGACTTCAGTTTTGTATGGGTATGGCGGGATTTTCTCTGGGATTTTAGTCATGAGAACAGGGATCCCGGTGATCTTGTCTCTTAGGTGGGCACTGGACGGTCATCCACACTCTCTTCATCATCACGCACTGTTTCATATATATATATATATATATATATATATATATATATATATATATATATATATATATATATATATATATAAAATAATATATATATAATATATATATATATATATCTTTTCTTTTCTTTTAAACTATTCGCCATTTCCCGCGTTAGCGAGGTAGCGTTAAGAACAGAGGACTGGGCCTTTGTGGAATATCTTCACCTGGCTCCCCTCTGTTCCTTCTTTTGGAAAATTATATATATACATATATATATGTATATATATATATATTAATATATATATATATATATATATATATATAATATATATATATATATATATATATATATATATATGTTTTGGGAGCAGCTGAATGATGTGTTAGCGGTTTTGATGCACGAGACCGGGTTATAGTGATGGGTGATTTGAATGCAAAGGTGAGTAATGTGGGAGTTGAGGGAATAATTGGTATGCATGGGGTGTTCAGTGTTGTAAATGGAAATGGTGAAGAGCTTGTAGATTTATGTGCTGAAAAAGGACTGATGATTGGGAATACCTGGTTTAAAAGCGAGATATACATAAGTATACTTATGTAAGTAGGAGAGATGGCCAGAGAGCGTTATTGGATTACGTGTTAATTGACAGGCGGCAGAAAGAGAGACTTTTGGATGTTAATGTGCTGAGAGGTGCAACCTGAGGGATGTCTGATCATTATCTTGTGGAGGCTAAGGTGAAGATTAGTATGGGTTTTCAGAAAAGAGGAGTGAATGTTGGGGTGAAGAAGGTGGTGAGAGTAAAGTGAGCTTGGGAAGGAGACCCGTGTGGGGAAGTACCAGGAGAGACTGTGTACAGAATGGAAAAAGGTGAGAACAATGGAAGTAAGGGGAGTGGGGGAGGAATGGGATGTATTTAGGGAATCAGTGATGGATTGCGCAAAAGATGCTTGTGGCATGAGAAGAGTGGGAGGTGGGCTGTTTAGAAAGGGTAGTGAGTGGTGGGATGAAGAAGTAAGAGTATTAGTGAAAGAGAAGAGAGAGGCATTTGGACGATTTTTGCAGGGAAAAAATGCAATTGAGTGGGAGAAGTATAAAAGAAAGAGACAGGAGGTCAAGAGAAAGGTGCAAGAGGTGAAAAAAAGGGCAAATGAGAGTGGGGGTGAGAGACTATCAGTAAATTTTAGGGAGAATAAAAAGATGTCCTGGAAAGAGGTAAATAGGGTGCGTAAGACAAGGGAGCAAATGGGAACTTCAGTGAAGGGCGTAAATGGGAGGTGATAACAAGTAGTGGTGATGTGAGAAGGAGATGGAATGAGTATTTTGAAGGTTTGTTGAATGTGTCTGATGACAGAGTGGCAGATATAGGGTGTTTTGGTCGAGGTGGTGTGCAAAGTGAGAGGGTTAGGGAAAATGATTTGGTAACAGAGAAGAGGTAGTAAAAGCTTTGCGGAAGATGAAAGCCGGCAAGGCAGCAGGTTTGGATGGTATTGCAGTGGAATTTATTAAAAAAGGGGGTGACTGTATTGTTGACTGGTTGGTAAGGTTATTTAATGTATGTATGACTCATGGTGAGGTGCCTGAGGATTGGCGGAATGCGTGCATAGTGCCATTGTACAAAGGCAAAGGGGATAAGAGTGAGTGCTCAAATTACAGAGGTATAAGTTTGTTGAGTATTTCCTGGTAAATTATATGGGAGGGTATTGATTGAGAGGGTGAAGGCATGTACAGAGCATCAGATTGGGAAGAGCAGTGCGGTTTCAGAAGTGGTAGAGGATGTGTGGATCAGGTGTTGCTTTGAAGAATGTATGTGAGAAATACTTAGAAAAGCAAATGAATTTGTATGTAGCATTTAATGGATCTGGAGAAGGCATATGATAGAGTTGATAGAGATGCTCTGTGGAAGGTATTAAGAATATATGGTGTGGGAGGCAAGTTGTTAGAAGCAGTGAAAAGTTTTTATCGAGGATGTAAGGCATGTGTTACGTGTAGGAAGAGAGGAAAGTGATTGGTTCTCAGTGAAAGTAGGTTTGCGGCAGGGGTGTGTGATGTCTCCATGGTTGTTAATTTGTTTATGGATGGGGTTGTTAGGGAGGTAAATGAAAGAGTCCTGGAAAGAGGGGCAAGTATGAAGTCTGTTGGGGATGAGAGAGCTTGGGAAGTGAGTCAGTTGTTGTTCGCTGATGATACAGCGCTGGTGGCTGATTCATGTGAGAAACTGCGGAAGCTGGTGACTGAGTTTTGGTAAAGTGTGTGGAAGAAGAAAGTTAAGAGTAAATGTGAATAAGAGCAAGGTTATTAGGTACAGTAGGTTGAGGGTCAAGTCAATTGGGAGGTGAGTTGAATGGAGAAAAACTGGAGGAAGTGAAGTGTTTTAGATATCTGGGAGTGGATCTGTCAGCGGATGGAACCATGGAAGCGGAAGTGGATCATAGGGTTGGGGAGGGGGCGAAAATTTTGGAGCCTTGAAAAATGTGTGAAGTCGAGAACATTATCTCGGAAAGCAAAATGGTATGGTTTGAAGGAATAGTGTTCCAACAATGTTGTATGGTTGCGAGCGTGGGCTATGGATAGAGTTGTGCGCAGGAGGATGGATGTGCTGGAAATGAGATGTTTGAGGACAATGTGTGGTGTGAGGTGGTTTGATCGAGTAATAACGTAAGGGTAAGAGAGATGTTGGAAATAAAAAGAGCGTGGTTGAGAGAGCAGAGAGGGTGTTTTGAAATGGTTTGGGCACATGGAGAGAATGAGTGAGGAAAGATTGACCAAGAGGATATATGTGTCGGAGGTGGAGGGAACGAGGAGAAGAGGGAGACCAAATTGGAGGTGGAAAGATGGAGTGAAAAAGATTTTGTGTGATCTTGGCCAGAACATGCAGGAGGGTGAAAGGAGGGCAAGGAATAGAGTGAATTGGAGCGATGTGGTATACAGGGTTTGACGTGCTGTCAGTGGATTGAATCAAGGCATGTGAAGCGTCTGGGGTAAACCATGGAAAGCTGTGTAGGTATGTATAATTTGCGTGTGTGGACGTGTGTATGTACATGTGTATTGGGGGGGGGTTGGGCCATTTCTTTCGTCTGTTTCCTTGCGCTACCTTCACTGAAGTTCCCATTTGCTCCCTTGTCTTACGCACCCTATTTACCTCCTTCCAGAACATCTTTTTATTCTCCCTAAAATTTACTGATAGTCCTCAACCCAACTCTCATTTGCCCTTTTTTTCACCTCTTGCACCTTTCTCTTGACCTCCTGTCTCTTTCTTTTATACTTCTCCCACTCAATTGCATTTTTTCCCTGCAAAAATCGTCCAAATGCCTCTCTCTTCTCTTTCACTAATACTCTTACTTCTTCATCCCACCACTCACACCCTTTCTAAACAGCCCACCTCCCACTCTTCTCATGCCACAAGCATCTTTTGCGCAATCCATCACTGATTCCCTAAATACATCCCATTCCTCCCCCACTCCCCTTACTTCCATTGTTCTCACCTTTTTCCATTCTGTACACATATATATATATATATATATATATATATATATATAATCTATATATATATATATATATATAAAATATATATATATATATATATATATATATATATAATTGTTTAATTTGTTTATGGATGGGGTTGCTAGGGGGTGAAAGCTAGAGTTTTGGAAAGATGGGCAATTATGCAGTCTGTTGGGGATGAGAGAACTTGGGAAGTGAGTCAGTTGTTGTTCGCTGATGATACAGCACTGGTGGCTGATTCATGTGAGAAACTGCAGAAGCTGGTGACTGAGTTTGGTAAAGTGTGTGAAAGAAGAAAGTTAAGAGTAGATGTGAATAAGAGCAAGGTCATTAGGTACAGTAGGTTGAGGGTGAAGTAAATTCGGAGGTAAGTTTGAATGGAGAAAAACTTGAGGAAGTAAAGTGTTTTAGATATCTGGGAGTAGATATGGCGGCGGATGGAACCATGGAAGCGGAAGTGAATCATATGATGGGGGAGGGGCAAAAATCCCGGAAGGCTTGAAGAATGTTTGGACGTCGAGAACATTATCTCGGAAAGCAAAAATGGGTATGTTTGAAGGAATAGTGGTTCCAACAATGTTGTATGGTTGCGAGGCGTTGGCTATGGATAGACTTGTGCGCAGGAGAGTGGATGTGCTGGAAATGAGATGTTTGAGGAGAATATGTGGTGTGGGGTGGTTTGATCGAGTAAGTAATGTAAGGGTAAGAGAGATGTGTGGAAATAAAAAGAGCGTGGTTGAGAGAGAAGAAGAGGGTGCTTTGAAATGGTTTGGGCACATGGAGAGAATGAGTGAGGAAAGATTGACTAAGAGGATATATGCGTCGGAGGTGAGGGAACGAGGAGAAGTGGGAGACCTAATTGGAGGTGGAAAGTCGGCGTGAAAAAGATTTTGAGTGATCGGGGCCTGAACATGCAGGAGGGTGAAAGGCATGCAAGGAATAGATTGAATTGGATCGATATCGTATACCGGGGTCGACGTGCTGTCAATGGATTGAATCAGGGCATGTGAAGCGTCTGGGGTAAACCATGGAAAGTTGTGTGGGGCCTGGATGTGGAAAGGGAGTGGTGGTTTCGGGCATTATTACATACCAGCTAGAGACTGAGTGTGAACGAATGGGGCCTTTGTTGTCTTTTCCTAGCGCTACCTCGCACGCATCAGGGGGGAGGGGGATGTTATTCCATGTGTGGCGAGGTGGCGATGGGAATAAATAAAGGCAGACACTATGAATTATGTACATGGGTATATATGTATATATCTATGTGTTTATATATATGTGTACATTGAGATGTATAGGTATGTATATTTGCGTGCGTGGACGTGTATGTATATTCCTGTGTATGGAGGTGGGTTGGGCCATTTCTTTCGCTCTTCCTTGCGCTACCTCGCAAACGCGGGAGACAGCGATAAAGCAAATATATATTTATATATATATATATATATATAAATAATATATATATTATCCCTGGATAGGATTAAGAATACTTCCCACGTATTCCTGCTGTCGTAGAAGGCGACTAAAAGGGAGGAGCGGGGGGCTGGAATCCTCCCCTCCCTTTTTTTTTTTTTAATTTTCAAAAGAAGGAACAAGGGGCCAGTGAGGATATTCAAAAAGGCCAATCCTCTGTTCTTAACGCTACCTCGCTATCGCGGGAAACGGCAATAGTATGAAAAAAAAAAAAAAAAAAAAAATAATATATATATATATATATATATATATATATATATTTTTTTTTTTCATACTAATCGCCATTTCCCGCATTTGCGAGGTAGCGTTAAGAATAGAGGACTGGGCCTTAGAGGGAAAATCCTCACCTGGCCCCCTTCTCTGTTCCTTCTTCTTTGGAAATTAAAAAAAAACGAGAGGGGAGGATATCCAGCCACCACTCCCTCCCCTTTAGTCGCCTTCTACACACGCAGGATACGTGGGAAGTATTCTTTCCCCATCCCAGGGATAAATATATATATAATAATTATATATTATATAATATATATATATATATATATATATATATATTATATTACTATATATATCTAGTATATATATAAATATATAATATATATATATATATATATATATATATAATATATATATATATATATATATATATATATATATATATATATATATATATATTTTATTTATAGATAGAACAGAGAATGGCTAGTGAGTATATATCATCAATGGCCCATCCTTTTCTTATCTTTTATGCAAAAGAAGAAAGAGAAGGGAGTGGTATATCCCAAGCCCTCCTTTTAAGTACCTCTAGCAGGAATGGAGAATATTTGGATATATATATATATATATATATATATATATATAATATATATTATATATATATATATATATATAATATATATATATATATTATATATATATATATATAAATATATATATATATATAATATATATATATATATATAAATATATATTATATATTATATATTATATATATTCCTTTATGCTGACTATGAAGGTCACTTGTTGTAAGATTTTCTGCATGTTCCATTGAAGTGATAATTCTTTTAGGTTTGTTTCCTTTGTTCATGCAGACGATGGTGGGATGGTGGCTGGTGTTTTGCTTGGTGGTCACTACAGCCTACCGCTCGTCTCTCGTGGCTCATCTCACTGTTCCCAGTATGCTCCCGGCCATCAACTCTTTCCAAGACCTTACCAGCCAAGATGACTGGACATGGGGGTCAGTTCCCATCACAGGTTCAATCTATCTGTACTTCAGCAGGTCTACTGACCCCGTTACCTTAGAAGTGTTTAGGAATTTGAAGGTGAGCTCATTTTCAGCTACATATATCAAATGGAAATGAACTTAGTGATTGCCAGGAGCTATCTTTCTCGATCAAAGGAGGTAAAGAATGTTCAAAGGGTTCCTTGACTTGCCTAAAGCTTCGAACTCGTTTAATCAAATTTTGCCTTGTCTCCCTTTTCAATGATGGGACAACACTGGTGGCGGATTCAGTGTGAAACTGCAGCAGTTAGTGATTGGAAGCAGAAGTGAATCAGATGGTGGGGGAGGGGGCAAAGGTTCTGAGAGCAATGAAGAATGTGCGACAAGAAATAAAGTTATCTAATAGAGAAAAAATGGACATGTTTGAAGGAGTAGTAGTTCCGATGATATCATATAGTTGCGAGGCATGGACTATAGATAAGGTTGTACGAGAGCGGGTGGATGTGTTGAAAATGAAATGTTTGAAGACAAGGTGGCTTGATTAAGTAAGGAAAGGGTAAGAAAGATGTGTGGTAATGAAAGGATTGTGGTTGAAAGAGCAGGGTAGGTTGAAATGGTTTGGACATATGGAGAGAATGAGTGGGGAAAAGTTGACAAAAATGATATATGTGTCATACATAGAGGGAACAATGAGAAGCGGGAGACAAAATTAGAGTTGAAAGAATAGAGTGAAAAAGATTTTTAGAGATCGAGCTTGAACTTACAAGAGCGTGAGAGGTGTGCAAGGAATAGAGTGAACTGGAAGGATGTACTATACAGTGGTCAACGTGCTGTCAATGCACTGAGCCAGGGTATGTGAAACGTATGGGTTGAACCATGGAAAGGTCAGTGGGGACTGGATGTGGACAGGTAGCAGTGGTTTTAGTGCATTAAGTATGAAGGTTACAGAATGCGTTTCAACGAATGTGGTCATTTTTGTCTGCTTTCCAGGCGGTACCTCACTGACGCGGGAGGTAGAGATACTGTATGTGTATGTACAAGTATCAATATGTAAATGTACCAATATGTATATGTATGTGTATGTGAATGTACTGGAGTTTTTATATATATATATATATATATATATATATTATATATATATATATATATATATATATATATATAATATATATATATATATATATATATATATATACACCCATTTTTGCTTTCCGAGATAATGTTCTCGACTTCCAAACATTCTTCAAGGCTCCCAGAATTTTCGCCCCCTCCCCCACCCTATGATTCACTTCCGCTTC
Source organism: Panulirus ornatus (assembly GCF_036320965.1). Classification (NCBI taxonomy): domain Eukaryota; kingdom Metazoa; phylum Arthropoda; class Malacostraca; order Decapoda; family Palinuridae; genus Panulirus; species Panulirus ornatus. Next base: position 10,288,015 of record NC_092289.1, on the reverse strand, counting down.
CATGGTTCCATCCGCTGCCAGATCCACTCCCAGATATCTAAAACACTTTACTTCCTCCAGTTTTTCACAATTCAAACTTACCTCCCAATTGACTTGACCCTCAACCCTACTGTACCGAATAACCTTCCTCTTGTTCATATTTACTATCAACTTTCTTCTTTCACACACTTTACCGAACTCAGTCACCAGCTTCTGCAGTTTCTCACATGAATCAGCCACCAGCGGTGTGTCATCAGCGAACAACAACTGACTCACTTTCCAAGATCTCTCATCCACAACAGATTGCATACTTGCCCCTCTTTCCAAAACTCTTGCAATCACCTCCCTAACAACCCCATTCATAAACAAATTAAACAACTATAGAGACATCACACACACCTGCCGCAAACCTACATTCACTGAGAACCAATCATTTTCCCCACTTCCTACACGTACATATGCCTTATCATCCTCGATAAAAACTTTTCACAGCTTCTAACAATTTGCGTCCCACACCATATATTCTTAATACATTAAACAAAGCATCTCTATCAACTCTATCATATGCCTTCTCCAGATCCATAAATGCTACATACAAATCCATTTGTTTTTCTAAATATTTCTCACATAAATTCTTCAAAGCAAACACCTGATCCACATATCCTCTACCACTTCTGAAACCACACTTCTCTTCCCAAATCTGAAGCTCTGTACATGCCTTCACCCTCTCAATCAACAACCTCACATATAATTTACCAGATATACTCAACAAACTTATACCTCGGTTATTTGAGCACTCACTCTTATCTCCTTTGCCTTTGTACAATGGCACTATGCAAGCATTCCGCCAATCCTCAGGCACCTCGACATGAATCATACATACATTAAATAACCTTACCAACCAGTCAACAATACAGTCATCCCCTTTTTAAATAAATTCCACTGCAATACCATCAAAACCTGCTGCCTTGCCGGCTTTCATCTTCCGCAAAGCTTTTATTACCTCTTCTGTGTTTACCAAATCATTTTCCCTAACCCTCTCACTTTGCACACCACCTCGACCAAAACACCCTATATCCGCCACTCTATCATCAAACACATTCAACAAACCTTCAAAATACTCGCTCCATCTCCTTCTCACATCACCATTAATGTTACCACCTCCCCATTAGCCCCCTTCACTGAAGTTCACATTTACTCCCGTGTCTTACGCATTTTATTTACCTCCTTCCAAAACATCTTTTCATTCTCCCTAAGATTTAATGATACTTTCTCACTCCAACTCTCATTGCCCTCTTTTTCATGTCTTGCACCTTCCTCTTGACCTCCTGCCTTTTTCTTTTATACATCTCCCAGTCATTTGCATTTTTTTCCTGGAAAAATCGTCCAGATGCCACTCTCTTCTCTTTGACTAATAATCTTACTTCTTCAACCCACCACTCACTACCCTTTCTAATCAACCCACCTCCCACCCTTCTCATGCAACAAGCATCTTTTGCGCAATTCATCACTGCTTCCCTCAATACATCCCATTCCTCCCCCACACCCCTTACCTCCTTTGTTCTCACCTTTTTCTCTTTTGTACTCAGTCTCTCCTGGTACTTCCTCACAACAAGTCTCCTTCCCAAGCTCACTTACCCTCACTACTCTCCTCACCCAAACGTCCTCTCTTCTTTTCTGAAAACCCATACAAATCTTCACCTTCGCCACCACACGATAATGATCAGACACCCCTCCAGTTGCACCTCTCAGCACATTAACATCCAAAAGTCTCACTTTCGCGCGCCTATCAATTAACACGTAATCCAATAACGCTCTCTGGCCATCTGTCCTACTTACTTACGTATACTTATGTGTATCTCGCTTTTTAAACCAAGTACTCCCAATCACGAATCCTGTTTCAGCATTTAAATCTACACGCTCTTCACCATTTCCATTTACAACACTGAACACCCCATGTATACCAATCATTCCCTCAACTGCCTCATTACTCAGCTTTGCATTCAAATCACCCATCACTATAGCCCGGTCTTGTGCATCGAAACCACTAACACACTCATTCAGCTGCTCCCAAAACACTTGCACCTCATGATCTTTCTTCTCATGCCCAGGTGCATATGCACCAATAATAACCCATCTTTCT
>NC_092289.1:10253714-10258714 GCF_036320965.1 Panulirus ornatus | reverse complement strand
TCGCTCCAATTCACTCTATTCCTTGCCCTCCTTTCACCCTCCTGCATGTTCAGGCCCCGATCACACAAAATCTTTTTCACTCCATCTTTCCACCTCCAATTTGGTCTCCCTCTTCTCCTCGTTCCCTCCACCTCCGACACATATATCCTCTTGGTCAATCTTTCCTCACTCATTCTCTCCATGTGCCCAAACCATTTCAAAACACCCTCTTCTGCTCTCTCAACCACGCTCTTTTTATTTCCACACATCTCTCTTACCCTTACGTTACTTACTCGATCAAACCACCTCACACCACACATTGTCCTCAAACATCTCATTTCCAGCACATCCATCCTCCTGCGCACAACTCTATCTATAGCCCACGCCTCGCAACCATACAACATTGTTGGAACCACCATTCCCTCAAACATACCCATTTTTGCTTTCCGAGATAATGTTCTCGACTTCCACACATTTTTCAAGGCTCCCAAAATTTTCGCCCCCTCCCCCACCCTATGATCCACTTCCGCTTCCATGGTTCCATCCGCTGCCAGATCCACTCCCAGATATCTAAAACACTTCACTTCCTCCAGTTTTTCTCCATTCAAACTCACCTCCCAATTGACTTGACCCTCAACCCTACTGTACCTAATAACCTTGCTCTTATTCACATTTACTCTTAACTTTCTTCTTCCACACACTTTACCAAACTCAGTCACCAGCTTCTGCAGTTTCTCACATGAATCAGCCACCAGCGCTGTATCATCAGCGAACAACAACTGACTCACTTCCCAAGCTCTCTCATCCCCAACAGACTTCATACTTGCCCCTCTTTCCAGGACTCTTGCATTTACCTCCCTAACAACCCCATCCATAAACAAATTAAACAACCATGGAGACATCACACACCCCTGCCGCAAACCTACATTCACTGAGAACCAATCACTTTCCTCTCTTCCTACACGTACACATGCCTTACATCCTCGATAAAAACTTTTCACTGCTTCTAACAACTTGCCTCCCACACCATATATTCTTAATACCTTCCACAGAGCATCTCTATCAACTCTATCATATGCCTTCTCCAGATCCATAAATGCTACATACAAATCCATTTGCTTTTCTAAGTATTTCTCACATACATTCTTCAAAGCAAACACCTGATCCACACATCCTCTACCACTTCTGAAACCGCACTGCTCTTCCCCAATCTGATGCTCTGTACATGCCTTCACCCTCTCAATCAATACCCTCCCATATAATTTACCAGGAATACTCAACAAACTTATACCTCTGTAATTTGAGCACTCACTCTTATCCCCTTTGCCTTTGTACAATGGCACTATGCACGCATTCCGCCAATCCTCAGGCACCTCACCATGAGTCATACATACATTAAATAACCTTACCAACCAGTCAACAATACAGTCACCCCCTTTTTTAATAAATTCCACTGCGATACCATCCAAACCTGCTGCCTTGCCGGCTTTCATCTTTCGCAAAGCTTTTACTACCTCTTCTCTGTTTACCAAATCATTTTCCCTAACCCTCTCACTTTGCACACCACCTCGACCAAAACACCCTATATCTGCCACTCTGTCATCAGACACATTCAACAAACCTTCAAAATACTCATTCCATCTCCTTCTCACATCACCACTACTTGTTATCACCTCCCCATTTACGCCCTTCACTGAAGTTCCCATTTGCTCCCTTGTCTTACGCACCCTATTTACCTCCTTCCAGAACATCTTTTTATTCTCCCTAAAATTTACTGATAGTCTCTCACCCCAACTCTCATTTGCCCTTTTTTTCACCTCTTGCACCTTTCTCTTGACCTCCTGTCTCTTTCTTTTATACTTCTCCCACTCAATTGCATTTTTTCCCTGCAAAAATCGTCCAAATGCCTCTCTCTTCTCTTTCACTAATACTCTTACTTCTTCATCCCACCACTCACTACCCTTTCTAAACAGCCCACCTCCCACTCTTCTCATGCCACAAGCATCTTTTGCGCAATCCATCACTGATTCCCTAAATACCTCCCATTCCTCCCCCACTCCCCTTACTTCCATATATATATATATATATATATATATATATATATATATATATGTATATATATATATATATATATATATATATATATATATATATATATATATATATATATATATATACATGTGGAAGTCGAGAGCATTGTCTCGGAAAGCGGAGGTGGGTGTGTTTGAAGGAATGGTGGTTCCAGCGGTGTTGTGTGGTTGCGGGGCGTTGGCTGTGGATGGGGTTGTGCTGGAGGTGAGATGTTTGAGGACGGTGTGTGGTGTGGGATGGTTTTGTCGAGTGATTGACGTGGGGGTGGGGGAGATGTGTGGAAATAGGGGGAGCGTGGTTGGCGGAGCGGAGGAGGGTGTTTTGAGGTGGTTTGGGCGCGTGGAGGGGGTGAGTGGGGAGAGGTTGACCGGGGGGATGTGTGTGTGTCGGGGGTGGGGGGAGCGAGGAGGGGGGGCGGGTTGGGGGTGGGAGGGTGGAGTGAGGGTGATTTTGTGTGATCGGGGCCTGGACGTGCAGGGGGGTGGGGGGGGCGGGGAGTGGAGTGAGTTGGAGCGATGTGGTTGGAGTTGGAGCGACGCCGGGGTTGGCGTGCTGTCGGTGGATTGAGTCAGGGCGTGTGGGGCGTCTGGGGTGAGCCGTGGAGGGCTGTGTAGGTGTGTATGTTTGCGTGTGTGGACGTGTGCATGTGCATGTGTGTGCTGGGATTTGGGCCGTTTCTTTCGTCTGTTTCCTTGCGCTGCCTCGCAAGCGCGGGAGACGGCGACAAAGTATAAAAGGAGGGGAAAAAAAAAAGAAAAAATATATATGTCTGTATATATATATATATATATATATATATATATATATATATATATATATATATATATATATATATATATTTTCCCTGTGGATACGGGAGAAAGAATACTTCCCACGTATTCCCTGCGTGTCGTAGAAGGCGACTAAAAGGGAAGGGAGCGGGGGGCTGGAAATCCTCCCCTCTGTTTTTTTTAATTTTCCAAAAGAAGGAACAGAGAAGGGGGCCAGGTGAGGATATTCCCTCAAAGGTCCAGTCCTCTGTTCTTAACGCTACCTTGCTAACGCAGGAAATGGCGAATAGTATGAATAAAATATATATATATATATATATATATATATATATATATATATATATATGTATATATATATATATATATATATATATATATATATATATATATATATATATATATATATATATATATATATATATATATATATATATATATATATATATATATATATATATATATATATATATATGTATATATATATATATATATATATATATATATATATATATATATATATATATATATATATATATATTGGATTACGTGTTAATTGACAGGCGTGCGAAAGAGAGACTTTTGGATGTTAATGTGCTGAGAGGTGCAACTGGAGGGATGTCTGATCATTATCTTGTGGAGGCTAAGGTGAAGATTTGTATGGGTTTTCAGAAAAGAAGAGTGAATGTTGGGGTGAAGAGGGTGGTGAGAGTAAGTGAGCTTGGGAAGGAGACCTGTGTGAGGAAGTACCAGGAGAGACTGAGTACAGAATGGAAAAAGGTGAGAACAATGGAAGTAAGGGGAGTGGGGGAGGAATGGGATGTATGTCTTGCGCAATCCATCAGTGATGGATTGCGCAAAAGATGCTTGTGGCATGAGAAGAGTGGGAGGTGGGTTGATTAGAAAGGGTAGTGAGTGGTGGGATGAAGAAGTAAGAGTATTAGTGAAAGAGAAGAGAGAGGCATTTGGACGATTTTTGCAGGGAAAAAATGCAATTGAGTGGGAGATGTATAAAAGAAAGAGACAGGAGGTCAAGAGAAAGGTGCAAGAGGTGAAAAAAAAGGGCAAATGAGAGTTGGGGTGAGAGAGTATCATTAAATTTTAGGGAGAATAAAAAGATGTTCTGGAAGGAGGTAAATAAAGTGCGTAAGACAAGGGAGCAAATGGGAACTTCAGTGAAGGGCGCAAATAGGGAGGTGATAACAAGTAGTGGTGATGTGAGAAGGAGATGGAGTGAGTATTTTGAAGGTTTGTTGAATCTGTTTGATGATAGAGTGGCAGATATAGGGTGTTTTGGTCGAGGTGGTGTGCAAAGTGAGAGGGTTAGGGAAAATGATTTGGTAAACAGAGAAGAGATAGTGAAAGCTTTGCGGAAGATGAAAGCCGGCAAGGCAGCAGGTTTGGATGGTATTGCAGTGGAATTCATTAAAAAAGGGGGTGACTGTATTGTTGACTGGTTGGTAAGGTTATTTAATGTATGTATGACTCATGGTGAGGTGCCTGAGGATTGGCGGAATGCGTGCATAGTGCCATTGTACAAAGCCAAAGGGGATAAGAGTGAGTGCTCAAATTACAGAGGTATAAGTTTGTTGAGTATTCCTGGTAAATTATATGGGAGGGTATTGATTGAGAGGGTGAAGGCATGTACAGAGCATCAGATTGGGGAAGAGCAGTGTGGTTTCAGAAGTGGTAGAGGATGTGTGGATCAAGTGTTTGCTTTGAAGAATGTATGTGAGAAATACTTAGAAAAGCAAATGGATTTGTATGTAGCATTTATGGATCTGGAGAAGGCATATGATAGAGTTGATAGAGATGCTCTATGGAAGGTATTAAGAATATATGGTGTGGGAGGAAAGTTGTTAGAAGCAGTGAAAAGTTTTTATCGAGGATGTAAGGCATGTGTACGTGTAGGAAGAGAGGAAAGTGATTGGTTCTCAGTGAATGTAGGTTTGCGGCAGGGGTGTGTGATGTCTCCATGGTTGTTTAATTTGTTTATGGATGGGGTTGTTAGGGAGGTAAATGCAAGAGTTTTGGAAAGAGGGGCAAGTATGAAGTCTGTTAGGGATGAGAGAGCTTGGGAAGTGAGTCAGTTGCTGTTCGCTGATGATACAGCGCTGGTGGCTGATTCATGTGAGAAACTGCAGAAGCTGGTGACTGAGTTTG
>NC_092289.1:10208714-10213714 GCF_036320965.1 Panulirus ornatus | reverse complement strand
CAACAGACTTCATACTTGCCCCTCTTTCCAAAACTCTTGCATTCAACTCCCTAACAACCCCATCCACAAACAAATTAAACAACCATGGAGACATCACACACCCCTGCCGCAAACCTACATTCACTGAGAACCAATCACTTTCCTCTCTTCCTACACGTACATATGCCTTACATCCTCGATAAAAAATTTTCACTGCTTCTAACAACTTGCCTCCCACACCATATATTCTTAATACCTTCCACAGAGCATCTCTATCAACTCTATCATATGCCTTCTCCAGATCCATAAATGCTACACAAATCCATTTGCTTTTCTAAGTATTTCTCACATACATTCTTCAAAGCAAACACCTGATCCACACATCCTCTACCACTTCTGAAACCACACAGCTCTTCCCCAATCTTATGCTCTGTACATGCCTTCACCCTCTCAATCAATACCCTCCCATATAATTTACCAGGAATACTCAACAAATTTATACCTCTCTAATTTGAGCACTCAATCTTATCCCCTTTGCCTTTGTACAATGGCACTATACACGCATTCCGCCAATCCTCAGGCACTTCACCACGAGTCATACATACATTAAATAACCTTACCAACCAGTCAACAATACAGTCACCCCCTTTTTTAATAAATTCCACTGCAATACCATCCAAACCCGCTGCCTTGCCGGCTTTCATCTTCCGCAAAGCTTTCACTACCTCTTCTCTGTTTACCAAATCATTTTCCCTAACCCTCTCACTTTGCACACCACCTCGACCAAAACACCCTATATCTGCCACTCTATCATCAAACACATTCAACAAACCTTCAAAATACTCACACCATCTCCTTCTCACATCACTACTACTTGTTATCACCTCCCCATTTGCGCCCTTCACTGAAGTTCCCATTTGCTCCCTTGTCTTACGCACTTTATTTACCTCCTTCCAGAACATCTTTTTATTCTCCCTAAAATTTAATGATACTCTCTCACCCCAACTCTCATTTGCCCTTTTTTTCACCTCTTGCACCTTTCTCTTGACCTCCTGTCTCTTTCTTTTATACGTCTCCCACTCAATTGCATTTTTTCCCTGCAAAAATCGTCCAAATGCCTCTCTCTTCTCTTTCACTAATACTCTTACTTCTTCATCCCACCACTCACTACCCTTTCTAATCAACCCACCTCCCACTCTTTTCATGCCACAAGCATCTTTTGCGCAATCCATCACTGATTCCCTAAATACATCCCATTCCTCCCCCACTCCCCTTACTTCCATTATTCTCACCTTTTTCCATTCTGTACTCAGTCTCTCCTGGTACTTCCTCACACAAGTCTCCTTCCCAAGCTCAGTTACTCTCACCACCCTCTTCACCTCAACATTCACTCTTCTTTTCTGAAAACCCATACAAATCTTCACCTTAGCCTCTACAAGATAATGATCAGACATCCCTCCAGTTGCACCTCTCAGCACATTAACATCCAAAAGTCTCTCTTTTGCGCGCCTGTCAATTAACACGTAATCCAATAACGCTCTCTGGCCATCTCTCCTACTTACATAAGTATACTTATGTATATCTCGCTTTTTAAACCAGGTATTCCCAATCATCAGTCCTTTTTCAGCACATAAATCTACAAGCTCTTCACCATTTCCATTTACAACACTGAACACCCCATGTATACCAATTATTCCCTCAACTGCCACATTACTCACCTTTGCATTCAAATCACCCATCACCATAACCCGGTCTCGTGCATCAAAACCACTAACACACTCATTCAGCTGCTCCCAAAACACTTGCCTCGCATGATCTTTCTTCTCATGCCCAGGTGCATATGCACACATTTTGGGCATATGGAGAGAATGAGTGAGGAAAGATTGACCAAGAGGATATATGTGTCGGAGGTGGAGGGAACGAGGAGAAGTGGGAGACCAAATTTTAGGTGGAAAGATGGAGTGAAAAAGATTTTGAGTGATCGGGGCCGGAACATGCAGGAGGGTTAAAGGAGGGCAAGGAATAGAGTGCATTGGATCGATGTGGTATACCGAGGTTGACGTGCTGTCAGTGGATTGAATCAGGGCATGTGAAGCGGCTGGGGTAAAACATGGAAAGCTGTGTAGGCATGTATATTTGCGTGTGTGGACGTATGTATATACATGTGTATGGGGGTGGGTTGGGCCATTTCTTTCGTCTGCTTCCTTGCGCTACCTCGCAAACGCGGGAGACAGAGACAAAGGAAAAAAAAAAAAGTAAATATATGGATGTGCTGGAAATGAGATGTTTGAGGACAATATGTGGTGTGAGGTGGTTTGATCGAGTAAGTAACGTAAGGGTAAGAGAGATGTGTGGAAATAAAAAGAGCGTGGTTGAGAGAGCAGAAGAGGGTGTTTTGAAATGGTTTGGGCACATGGAGAGAATGAGTGAGGAAAGATTGACCAAGAGGATATATGTGTCGGAGGTGGAGGGAACGAGGAGAAGAGGGAGACCAAATTGGAGGTGGAAAGATGGAGTGAAAAAGATTTTGTGTGATCGGGGCCTGAACATGCAGGAGGGTGAAAGGAGGGCAAGGGATAGAGTGAATTGGAGCGATGTGGTATACCGGGGTTGACGTGCTGTCAGTGGATTGAATCAGGGCATGTGAAGCGTCTGGGGTAAACCATGGAAAGGTGTGTAGGTATGTATATTTGCGTGTGTGGACGTGTGTATATACATGTGTATGGGGGTGGGTTGGGCCATTTCTTTCGTCTGTTTCCTTGCGCTACCTCGCAAACGCGGGAGACAGCGACAAAGCAAAAAGAAAAAAAAAAAAAAATATATATATATATATATATATATATATATATATATATATATATATATATATATATATATATATATATATATATATATATATTTCTTCTCTTTCAAACTATTCGCCATTTCCCGCGTTAGCAAGGTAGCGTTAAGAACAGAGGACTGGGCCTCTGAGGGAATATCCTCACCTGGCCTCCTTCTCTGTTACTTCTTTTGGAAAATTAAAAAAAAAAACGAGGGGAGGATTTCCAGCCCCTCGCTCCCTCCCCTTTTAGTCGCCTTCTACGACACGCAGGTAATACGTGGGAAGTATTCTTTCTCCCCTATCCCCAGGGATAATATATATATATATATATAAATATATATATATATATATATATATATATATATATATATATATATATATATATATAAATATATATATATATATATATATATATATATATATATATATATATATATATATATATATATATATATATATATATATATATATATATATATATATATATATATATATATATATATATATATATATATATTATTATGCCTGGGGATAGGGATGAAAGAATACTTCCCTCGCATTCCTCACGTGTCGTAGAAGGCGACTAGTGGGGACGGGAGCGGGAGGGGCCAGAAATCCTCCCCTCCTTGTATTTTTTAACCTTCTAAAAAAATGGGAAACAGAAGGAGTCACGCGGGGAGTGCTCATCCTCCTCGTAGACTCAGGTTGGGGTGTCTAAATGTGTGTAGATGTAACCAAGATGTGAAAAAAGGAGAGATAGGTAGTATGTTTGAGGAAAGGAACCTGGATGTTTTGGCTCTGAGTGAAACGAAGTTCAAGGTTAAAGTGGAAGAGTGGTTTGGGAATGTCTTGGGAGTAAAGTCAGGGGTTAGTGAGAGGACAAGAGCAAGGGAAGGAGTAGCACTACTCCTGAAACAGGAGTTGTGGGAGTATATGTTAGAATATAAGAAAGTAAATTCTCGATTAATATGGGTAAAACTGAAAGTTGATGGAGAGAGATGGGTGACTATTGGTGCATATGCACCTGGGCATGACAAGAAAGATCATGAGAGGCAAGTGTTTTGGGAGCAGCTGAATGAGTGTGTTAGTGGTTTTGATGCACAAGACCGGGTTATAGGGATGGGTGATTTGAATGGAAAGGTGAGTAATGTGGCAGCTGAGGGAATAATTGGTATACATGGGGTGTTCAGTGTTGTAAATGGAAATGGTGAAGAGCTTGTAGATTTATGTGCTGAAAAAGGACTGGTGATTGGGAATACCTGGTTTAAAAAGCGAGATATACATAAGTATATGTATTCAAGTAGGAGAGATGGCCAGAGAGCGTTATTGGATTACGTGTTAATTGACAGGCGCGCGAAAGAGAGACTTTTGGATGTAAAAGGGCTGAGAGGTGCAATTGAAGGGATGTCTCATCATTATCTTGTGGAGGCTAAGGTGAAGATTTGTATGGGTTTTCAGAAAAGAAGAGTGAATGTTGGGGTGAAGAGGGTGGTGAGAGTAAGTGACCTTGGGAAGGAGACTTGTGTGAGGAAGTACCAGGAGAGACTGAGTACAGAATGGAAAAAGGTGAGAACAATGGAAGTAAGGGGAGTGGGGGAGGAATGGGATGTATTTAGGGAATCAGTGATGGATTGCGCAAAAGACGCTTCTAGCATGAGAAGCGTGGGAGGTGGGTTGATTAGAAAGGGTAGTGAGTGGTGGGATGAAGAAGTAAGATTATTAGTGAAAGAGAAGAGAGAGGCATTTGAACGATTTTTGCAGGGAAAAAATGCAAATGAGTGGGAGATGTATAAAAGAAAGAGACAGGAGGTCAAGAGAAAGGTGCAAGAGGTGAAAAAGAGGGCAAATGAGAGTTGGGGTGAGAGAGTATTATTAAATTTTAGGGAGAATAAAAAGATGTTCTGGAAGGAGGTAAATAAAGTGCGTAAGACAAGGGAGCAAATGGGAACTTCAGTGAAGGGGGCTAATGGGGAGGTGATAACAAGTAGTGGTGATGTGAGAAGGAGATGGAGTGAGTATTTTGAAGGTCTGTTGAATGTGTTTGATGATAGAGTGGCAGACATAGGGTGTCTTGGTCGAGGTGGTGTGCAAAGTGAGAGGGTTGGAGAAAATGATTTGGTAAACAGAGAAGAGGTAGTAAATCTTTGCGGAAGATGAAAGCCGGCAATGCAGCAGGTTTGGATGGTATTGCAGTGGA
>NC_092289.1:10192434-10201114 GCF_036320965.1 Panulirus ornatus | reverse complement strand
TAAGAACTATGATCATTGTATTGACTGGAGTAACGCCATCTCAGTTGTTAGCTCTAACTCTATTACCAAGAGAAATATCATTGAATCTTCTATTATAAAATACACAAAGAATTATAATCTTAATATTAGTGATGGTCTGTACAAATTAGATAACTTTATTGTTGATAAGAATTGTAAAATGATAAGTTTATGAACGCTCGTTGTATGTTTTGGACAATCACATGTTTATCAAATGGCATCCTATATTCCTCTCTTGTGTCTCCCCTGATGATGTGATTATTACACGAAAGTGCACTTGGGAACTTTTCGTGTTTCATTTTCCCCGTGGACTCATAGGAATATCTTGATCACGCGCAAAATTGTGATATATATATATATATATATATATATATATATATATATATATATATATATATATATATATATATATATATATATATATATATATATATTCCCTGGGGATAGGGGAGAAAGAATACTTCCCACGTATTCCCTGCGTGTCGTAGAAAGCAACTAAAAGGGAAGGGAGCGGGGAGCTGGAAATCCTCCCCTCTCTCTCTTTTTTTTTTTTTTCCTCCAAAGGAAGGAAAAGAGAAGGGGGCTGGTTGAGGATGTTTCCTCAGAGGCCCAGTCCTCTGTTCTTAACGCTACCTCGCTGACGCGGGAAATGGCGAGTAGTATGAAAGAAAGATATATATATATATATATATATATATATATATATATATATATATATATATATATATATATATATATATATATATATATATATATATATATATATTTGCTCCCTTGTCTTACGCACTTTATTTACCTCCTTCCAAAACATCTTTTTAACTTCCCTAAAATTTAATGACACTCTCTCACCCCAACTCTCATTTGCCCTCTTTTTTAACCTCTTGCACATTTCTCTTGACCTCCTGCCTCTTTCTTTTATACATCTCCCACTCATTTGCATTTTTTCCGTGCAAAAATCGTCCAAATGCCTCTCTCTTCTCTTTCACTAATAATCTTACTTCTTCATCCCACCACTCACTAACCTTTCTAATCAACCCACCTCCCACGCTTCTCATGCCACAAGCATCTTTTGCGCATGCCATCACTGCTTCCCTAAATACTTCCCATTCCTCCCCCACTCCCTTTACCTCCTTTGTGCTCACCTTTTTCCATTCTGTACTCAGTCTCTCCTGGTACTTCCTCACACAAGTCTCCTTCCCAAGCTCACTTACTCTCACCAATCTCTTCACCCTAACATTCTCTCTTCTTTGCAGAAAACCCATACAAATCTTCACCTTCGCCTCCACAAGATAATGATCAGACATCCCTCCAGTTGCACCTCTTAGCACGTTAACATCCAAAAGTCTCTCTTTCGCGCGCCTATCAATTAACACGTAATCCAATAACGCTCTTTGGCCATCTCTCCTACTTACATACGTATACTTATGTATATCTCGCTTTTTTAACCAGATATTCCCAATCACCAGTCATTTTTCAGCGCATAATTCTACAAGCACTTCACCATTTCCATTTACAACACTGAACAGCACATGTATACCAATTATTCCCTCAACTTCCACATTACTCACCTTTGTATTCAAATCACCCATCACTATAACCCGGTCTTGTGCATCAAAACCACTAACACACTCATTCAGCTGCTCCCAAAACACTTGCCTCTCATGATCTTTCTTCTCATGCCCAGGTGCATATGCACCAATAATCACCCATCTCTCTCCATCAACTTTCAGTTTTACCCATATCAATCTAGAATTTATTTTCTTACATTCTATCACATACTCCCACAACTCCTGTTTCAGGAGTAGTGCTACTCCTTCCCTTGCTCTTGTCCTCTCACTAACACCTGACTTTACTCCCAAGACATTCCCAAACCACTCTTCCCCTTTACCCTTGAGCTTCGTTGGTAAGGTTTTTTAATGTATGTATGATTCATGGTGAGGTGCCTGAGTTTGGATTTGTATGTAGCATTAATGGATCTGGAGAAGGCATATGATAGAGTTGATAGAGATGCTCTGTGGAAGGTACTAAGAATATATGGTGTGGGAGGCAAGGTTTTAGAAGCAGTGAAAAGTTTTTATCGAAGATGTAAGGCATGTGTACGTGTAGGAAGAGAGGAAAGTGATTTGTTCTCAGTGAATGTAGGTTTGCGGCAAGGGTGTGTGATGTCTCCATGGTTGTTTAATTTGTTTATGGATGGGGTTGTTAGGGAGGTGAATGCAAGAGTTTTGGAAAGAGGGGCAAGTATGCAGTCTGTTGTGGATGAGAGAGCTTGGGAAGTGAGTCAGTTATTGTTCGCTGATGATACAGCGCTGGTGGCTGAGTCATGTGAGAAACTGCAGAAGCTGGTCACTGAGTTTGGTAAAGTGTGAAAGAAGAAAGTTAAGAGTAAATGTGAATAAGAGCAAGGTATTTGGGACAGTAGGGTTGAGGGTCAAGTCAATTGGCAGGTAAGTTTGAATGGAGAAAAACTGGAGGAAGTAAAGTGTTTTAGATATCTGGGAGTGGATCTGGCAGCGGATGGAACCATGGAAGCGGAAGTGAATCATAGGGTGGGGGAGGGGGCGAAAATCCTGGGAGCCTTGAAGAATGTTTGGAAGTCGAGAACATTATCTCGGAAAGCAAAAATGGGTATGTTTGAAGGAATAGTGGTTTCAACAATGTTGTATGGTTGCGAGGCGTTGGCTATGGATAGAGTAGTGCGCAGGAGGATGGATGTGCTGGAAATGAGATGTTTGAGGACAATATATGGTGTGAGGTGGTTTGATCGAGTAAGTAATGTAAGGTTAAGAGAGATGTGTGGGAGTAAGAAGAGCGTGGTTGAGAGAGCAGAAGAGGGTGTTTTGAAATGGTTTGGTTACATGGAGGGAATGAGTGAGGAAAGATTGACCAAGAGAATATATGTGTCGGAGGTGGAGGGAACGAGGAGAAGTGGGAGACCAAATTGAAGGTGGAAAGATGGAGTGAAAAAGATTTTGATTGATCGGGGCCTGAACATGCAGCAGGGGGAAAGGCGGACAAGGAACAGAGTGAATTGGATCGATTTGGTATACCGGGGTCGACGTGCTGTTAATTGATTGAATCAGGGCATGTGAAGCGTTTTGGGTAAACAATGGAAAGTTCTGTGGGGCCTGGATGTGGAAAGGGAGCTGTGGTTTCGGGTATTATTGCACGATAGCTAGAGACTGAGTGTTAACGAATGGGGCCTTTGTTGTCTTTTCCTAGCGCTACCTCGCACACATGAGGGTGAGGGGGATGTTATTCCATGTGTGGCGAGGTGGCGATGGGAATGAATAAAGGCAGACAGTGAGAATTGTGTGAATGTGTATATATGTATATGTCTGTGTGTGTATATATATGTTTACATTGAGATGTATGGGTATGTATATTTGCGTGTCGGGACGTGTATGTTTATACATGTGTATGGGGGTGGGTTGGGCCATTTCTTACGTCTGTTTCCTTGCGCTACCTCGCAAACGCGGAAGACAGCGACAAAACAAAATAAATAAATAAATAATGAATACATATATATATATATATATATATATATATATATATATATATATATATATATATATATATATATATATATATATATTTATTTATTTTGCTTTGTCGCTGTCTCCCGCGTTTGCGAGGTAGCGCAAGGAAACAGATGAAAGAAATAGCCCATATATATATATATATATATATATATATATATATATATATATATATATACGAATAAAGTGCATATGAACGCGCACCTTCATAGAACATACAAACCTCCAACAGTATGTTCTATGAAGGTGCGCGTTCATATGCACTTTATTCGTATTCATATACCTCCGCGTTGTACAGTTAGGTTCAGTAAATGGCTATCAGCTGGCTATGTGCGTCTGTTCGGAAATAACCAATATAGACCCCGTTGCTCACCATTGTGAGACGAAGGGTATTCGGGTACTTAGTATTTCGAATAGTTGTTTCCTATTATACAGTCCCATAGCCTAGAGGTCAGCATGCCTGTCTCTTGCACAGGGGTCCCGGGTTCGATCCTGGCTGTTGGAGGTTTGTATGATATATATATATATATATATATATATATATATATATATATATATATAGATATATATTGTTACGGGACACGTGTGTGTCCTTGTGTATGTTGATATTTCTTATCAGGACGAGGATTTAAGGCCTCCCTCTGAGACGTCCTCGAAGCTTCAGTTCACACCAAGCATTAGGCTTAATAATTTAATTCTAATTTAATTTTGAAACCAGATGGTCATTTGTCCTTGAGCACCCGACCCTTCTCCGAGACGGGGGGATTAATTTCACCAAAGTGCTGGACATGTCATTCCTGTAGGCTTACAAGAGGGAGGGTGATCTACGCAGTTTTGTGTGACTGTCCCTCCAACCAATCAGAATATTTCTGAGTCCCATAGGCCAATCAAAATGTAAGGTTGTATAGCTAGCAGGGAACGCTTGTCTTTGCTGTAATATATACCCATGACACCCGCTGAGTCTCTCTCTTTCTAGCCCAGCGAGGTAAGTGGCCCATCCCTGCTGTAAGTCCTACTGTGTTGTAAGCCTGTAAGCCTGCTGTGCTATAAGCCCGTTACCCAAGTGTTGTGCTGTAAGCCCGTTATAATCATCAGTGTAATGTTATCGAAGAACTGCCATAACGGAAAGAGAACTCCTGGCTTGAAATCTTATCTGGAATGTTATCTTATGTTCAATGTTAAACTCACTTTCAATGTTAACGTAATGTTTCATGCTTGATTTATGTGCCTATCTTTGTACACTTGAATTCTTTCATTATAAGTAGATTTAATGTAATGCTGGTCTTTAATTCAATCCCATAACTTTATCATTGTGTTATCCTGAGTTGTGCAACTTGACAAATCTAACGTCCTTGCAAGACGAGGACCAGTATAGTATTTGTAACATATGTTACTGGCGACCTTGCCTGAACAAGTATTGAGTTCGTAACATATAAATTGGTGACTTTGCCAGGAAATTTCTTGCCTTAACGGAATCTCTTTCCTTTTCGTTAATCATGCCGTTGACCAGCAACGCTGACGTTGACCAGTTCTGTCGATCTGAGCCCTCTCACGAGGACATCAAATCTTTAACAAATCATGAGTTGAAGCTTATTTCAAATAGGTTAAATTGAATTATGACCGGAAAGCTAGTAAAGTACAGTTGGAGACCTTAGTCATAAATCATTTTGCTAGTGAACAGATAGTAGATGCTGCGCCTGATGTTGAAATTAGTGTCGATAATACTGCTCCATCAGTGACGTTGGCCGAAGACTCGATCCCTCCCCATATCCCTAGTGATGATAATGTTGATCCCGAATACTGGCGAATTCAACTAGAGATAGCTAAGATCAATGCACAAGCACAACAAGCACAAGTGCAAGTACAGAAGGAGCAGACTGAACAAGCTAGGTTCCAGGCTGAACAAGCTCGGTTAGCTCTCGAACTTGAAAAACTTAGACTTAACGCTTCACCATCAGAACCAGTGTCGTCTCGGTTGGGAGACTTACATCTCGTACCTAAGTTCGATGAAGATAATGTGGCTTCCTTTTTACTAAAATTTGAACAGACTGCCCGTGAATGCTCTTGGCCGAAGTCAGCCTGGGTGACAGTTTTGCGGCTCCTCCTTTTTGGCAAAGCTGAATCCACATACACCGCGTTGAACGATGACCAGTGTGGTGATTATGAGGTCGTTAAGCAGGCAGTGATAAATTCTTATCATTTAAGTCCGGAAGCACACCGACTCAGATTTCGAACTAAGCATAAGCGCCCTGATCAACCCTACCTAGATCACTTTTGTGAGAAGTACAAGTTAGCCGTGCGGTGGGTACGTTCCGCGGGAGCTTATATAGATGCTGAATCGGTCCTGAAACTATTTGTGTTCGAGGAATGTAAGGACGGTCTACCCCGTGATGTACGGCAGTACGTAATAACTAAATCAGCGAAGGATTTTGAGGAGGCTGGGAAACTAGCAAATGAGTACATGTTAGATGTCAAACTTGACGCGGGCAGGCGTTCAAAGGGCTACGACGGCAGAGGGAGGACCAATGATTATGTAATCCCACCTGAATCTGCTACCTTACCGGTAACTCATGAAAGTCAGGGGAAATACTCCAACAGAGTTAAGAGTTGTTTTTATTGTGGCAAGGCTGGGCACCAGGTGAGGGATTGCTGGGCTCGAGAGAAAGAATTTAGAGATTCTACCAAGGGTAGACCGGTGAATCTCGTCTCAACTTTAGGGCCTCTTAGTAAAGTAGGTGAGGCTGTCCCTGCTCTTAGGAAAAAGAGTGGTTGCGAGAGTGTAGTTAAGGATCCGTTCTGTGGGAACTAGAATGCGTTCCTGTCTGAGGGCTATGTTAGTAGATGTGGTGTACGACGAAAAGTAACCGTATTACGGGATTCTGGTGCTCTGCAGTCCGTTATGTTGGATGGCTTGGTGCCGCGAGAAGAGTTTGGAGACCGAGTCTTGCTAGATGGACTGTCGGGTCCCAAGGAAGCTCCACTAGTCGATGTGAGGGTAGAAACAGATCTCTTCACGGGCCATGCTCTCATAGGGGTTGTAGATAGGTTACCTGTCTCAGGTGTGGACTTTGTGTTAGGAAATGACCTAGCTGGTGGGAAGATGAACCCAGTGCCGGTGTTGCCTACGGGCCCGGTGGAGTCCACGGAGGCAGTGCAGCTTGATGAAGAAGTACCAGAGTTAGTATCCAACCACGATGATGCCAGGTCCATGACAGCTGGCACGACAGGCCGTGTGCCTGAGGACATAGCCGTTGAAACGGAGGAAGTGGAGGCCAGCGAGAGGAAGTTGTGTGATACCCTCTCCCCTGGTACAGACTCCGTTGAAACGCAGGAAGTTAAGACTCTCCCCCCGACTGAGACCAGCGAGAGGAAGCTGTGTGATACCCTCTCCCCTGGTGTAGCCTCCGTTGTGACAGTGGACTTAAAGACTCTTCATGAGAGTGAGGCCAGCGAGAGGAAGCTGTGTGATACCCTCTCCCCTGGTGTAGACTCCGTTCAGACGGAGGGAGTGAAGTCTCTCCCCCCGAGTAAGACCAGCGAGAGGCTGTGTGATACCCTCTCCCCTGGTGTAGCCTCCGTTGAGACGGCGGACTTAAAGACTCTTCCTACGAGTGAGTCTAGTGAGATGGAGCTGTGTGATACCCTCTCCCCTGGAGTAGACTCCGTTGAGACTGAGGGTTTGTCTCATGCTCATTCAAGAGAGAAGACTCTCCCTGAGGATGAAATTAGCGAGATGTGTGATACCTCCTGTGCTGGTTACGAGTCCGTACAAGAATCAGTGGGTGAGACTGAAGATTTGTCTCGCGCCCATTCAAGAGAGACTCAGGAACGGAGGACAATATGGCCTGACAAACGGTCTCGTTCAAGAAGGTTTGAGGCGGGCGACGAGGTGTTGCTTCTACTACAGCAGCCAGGTCAACCCTTGGCTGTCCGTTCTCAGGGTTCCTACACCATTACCTGGAGTGTAGCAGACTCAAATTACCTTGTCTCTACCCCCGATAGGCGCAGAGGTCGGAGATTATGCCACGTCAACATGCCTAAGCCATATTTCAGTCGTGATCCTCCCCCCTTGGAACCGACGGTGCCAGTCTGCATCATCTTACGTCCAGCGGTAGCCGTGTGTGACGAAGTCGACGACGTAGCTACGTGTGCCTCGAAGACCTGGGACCCGGGCGGAGGCGTGAGAGAACTGAAGTGTTGCTTGTATATAGTTGGGTACTATAGGATGTTCACTGTAAATTTTGCAGCAGTCGTAACCCCTCTGACAGATTTATTGAAGAATGATATCAGATGTTTGAAATGAGCAGTGTGAGACAGTCTCTCTTATTAGTTAGGAACCTTACTTTTCAACTGTTTTATTTTGCAGGCTCCAACCAGATTAGCTGTGAATGCCGCCAGTGTTGTATAGGCTGGTGAGGTCCCCATGCAGGAGGACAGAGAAAAGGTTGAGCCCAAACAGATAGCCCCACCAAGAAGAGGGAACTTTTGTTTTGCTATTTGTATTGTAGCATTTTGTGTATGTGTTCTTCAGGCAATCATAGAAGTAACCTTTGTTTTTGCTATGTGTATTATAACATTTTATATGTTTGTGCCCTTCAGCCAATAAATCTAGAGTGTACTGACTACCAAACCTTTCAAAATGTTCACAAGTTACCGGAACGGAGTCAGAAATCAAATAGGTGGGCCTTGTTACACTCTGTACAATATATACGTTACATTATTTTCAGCACATCTCATGTGTTAACAGATTGTGTTAGCTGATTGTTTATCCCGTTCTTGAGAAAATTCCTCTTCCAGGAATTTTCTCCTTTAAGGAGGGGGGTGTTACGGAACACGTGTGTGTGTCCTTGTGTATGTTGATATTTCTTATCAGGACGAGGATTTAAGGCCTCCCTCTGAGACGTCCTCGAAGCTTTACTTCACACCAAGCATTAGGCGAAATAATTTAATTTTAATTCAGTTTTGAAACCAGATGGTCATTTGTCCTTGAGCACCCCGACCCTTCTCCGAGACGGGGGGATTAACTTCACCACCGTACTGGACATGTCATCCCTGTAGGCTTACAAGAGGGAGGGTGATCTACGCAGTTTTGTGTGACTGTTCCTCTTTATCATTGTGTTATC
>NC_092289.1:10182804-10192334 GCF_036320965.1 Panulirus ornatus | reverse complement strand
TATAAAGAAATATCTTAAACAAAAACTCACCAGAAAATTCTGTGGGCTCGTTTACACAATACCTTGTAAAAAATTGTAATATGGTTTATGGGCAGACTGGTAAGGATTTTCATTCTAGACTTAAGCAACATAAATACAGTATAAGAACAGACAGCAATCACATGCTTTTTTTTTAATAATTGATTTAAAAATTATGACCACTGTTACTGAGATGGAGTAACACCAAATCAGTTATCTATATCATTAGATACAAAAGTTTGTAACAGTTAATACCAACTGAAGGTCTACACAAACTGGATAGCTTCATAGTTGGCAAAATTTATAAGCAGTTCCCTTTCTTGTCCGCAAAAAAAATTTCTATGACAGTAGATGCGTTGAGGAGAAGCGCCGAGTGACACTCCAACCCGAAACCCACCATCTGTGTAATAGGCTTTTAATTAATATGCTCATCTGTTGTCTCTTTTCTTGTATTTCAATGACATTTACATCTTCAATATCATTACTGTATTTCCCCTGACAATGTGATCGTTACACAAAAGTGCACTTGGGAACCTATCGCATTTCATTTTCCTTGTGATTTTATGATATGCTAGATCACACGCACCACTGTGACTTTTACAATACATATACATATATACACACATGTACATATTCATTTTGCTCGTCTTCATCCTTTCACAGCACTATCCACGCCCCACAGGAAATAGCATCACCACCTCCTGCATCAGCAAGACAGAAATAGCATCAACTCCTGCATCAGCAAGAAAGTGCAAGGAAATAGATGAAGAAAGGCCTCATCTGCACATACTCATTCTCTAGGTGTCATGTGTAATGCACCAAAACCACAGCTCCCTATCCACATCCAGGCCCCATAGACCTTTCCATGGTTTACCTGGATGTTTCAGATGCTCTGGTTGAGTCCAGTGACAGCAAGTTGACCCCAGTGTACCACAGCATTCCAATTCACTTTATTCCAAGCATGCCTTTCACCCTCCTACATGTTCAGCTCCAAATACTCAAATGATATAATACTTCTTATTTACTTTTTTAAAGCACGTGACATGGTTTAATCAATCTTAGTAAATTACCGCAGCATGGCCAGGGAGAGATCAGAGGATAAGAAGCCAGCATATTATGATGAGTGACTAAATGAACTATTCAATGCCTGAGAGTGGCAAGTGATGATCAAGCCTAAATTTGAAGATGTTAAGGGTGCTGCTCTGAAAATTTTCTGGGAGCTTAAAAAAAATATTTTGTACAGTCCAGATTAAATTGGTGACCTCTAAGTTTTAATCCATTTCCTCTCGTCAGTAATGCTGGTGCTACTGTAAAGAAAAGTTCAACATCGGCATTGTTAAAGCCCTTATGTATTTTGAAGCAACCTATCAATCTGCCCTAAACGCACCCCTTGCTTAGAGAAAACAAGTTTAACTAGTCTCTCCTCATATGGTTTGTTAAGCAAGGAGGGGATCAATTTAGTTGCTCTTCACTGCACTGTTTCCAATTCTAGAATATTCTTAAGTGGGGGCCTAAAACTGCACTGCATATTCGAGGTGTGGTCTAATGTCTAGCCAGACTTATGTACAGAGACAATACCACATCTGTGCTTTTGTACATAAAGTTTCTGTTTATAAGGTCTAACATCCTATTTGCTTTCTTGGCAGCTTCAATGCAGTGCTGGGAGAATTTGAAGTTACAAGAGACAGTGTCCCCTAGATCTCTCACACTTAGGATGTCCTTCATAATTGGTCCATTCAGTTCATAATCAAATTTCCTTTTAGGTTACCTGCTTGTAAAAGATGACATTTATTGATGTTAAGTGGCATTTGCAATTCACAAGCCCACTCAGCAGTTTTATCTAGATCCTCTTGTAATCTTACCTATCTTCTTCAGTTATTATGGCACTGCCAATCTTTGTGTCATCTGCTAATTTGGACAGTGGGTTATTTAGCCCTACGTCAATATTGTTAATATGAATAATGAAAAGTATAGGCCCAAGTACGTATCCGTGGGGACTCCACTTGTTAAGGGTGACCACAGTAATAATTCCCCATTCATTATGACTTATGACTCTCCTTCCAATCATGTATCCAATTTCCAACGCAACCAGTAATCCCCAGTAATAGTGCATCAATTTAATGTGGGGGACTTTGCCAAATGCTTTCTGGAAGTTCAGAAATATTACATCTATTGCTTGTCATGGGTACTGAATAATTCACGATAAAATTCAAGACATGATCTGTGTCTTTTAAAACCATGCTGTGTATTACTAATCCAGATAGGCTACAAACATATCTCTAATAACTGACTCCAGAAGTTTACATATATAATTACTGTAAAGCTAATAGGACAGTAATCACCAAGCAATTAGTGCTTCTCTTATTGTATCTAGAAGTGACGTATGCCAGTCTCCAGTCGTGGGACTATTCCATCCTGGAGTGATCTATTGAAAGTATGAGTTAACAATTTGTTAGTTTCATGTTTGAAGTTTTCAATCACTTGTGGATCGAAACAATCAGGACCTGGGCTTTTATTAGCCTGAATTCAACTTGTGTGTTACTATTTCCCTAACTGTCAGGGTAAATTCTTTTCTCAAGTTAGTGCTATTTACCAAACAATAAAACAATAAAAGAGATTTGGAGTAATATTTAGGTTACAACTGTAAAGTGGCCTTCAGGGAATCCCTAGAACTAGGAGTTTTATATATGTTACAGCTTTACAATGGGCTTCATTTATGTAAACCATATAAATTTATTACAAATTCTATTTAGGTTACAGCTTTACATTGGCCTTCAGGGGATCCATCATTATCATATATGTAAAAGGCTTTGGGTGTTCAGAGGTTGAACATGATGGAGGTTGTGAGGCATTATGGGGATAGTGCAAACTGGAGTGATGTGGTATACATGGCAGATCATGCTATCAATAGGCTGAACCAGAACATATGAAGTAATCAGGGGAAACTCTGGAAAGGTCTGTAGGGTCTGCTTTTGGATAATGGACCCAAGTTTCAGTATAAGTGACAACTGGAGAGCAGATCTGAGTGAATGAGGGTATTTGTTCAACTGCTCATGTCATTACTACACTAATGCAGAGCTGAATAAGTATGAAAGAAAATCAAAACAATGAAAACTAAAGTTTCAATTCTAGATCACTGTGAGGTAAATAATGGTACATAATTGGTCGTATAATAATGTCTCTCTCTCTCTCTCTCTCTCTCTCTCTCTCTCTCTCTCTCTCTCTCTCTCTCTCTCTCTCTCAGTCTAATACACAAAAATATATTTCTGGGAGGCAGATACATGAGAGACAATACAATCTATCAACAAAATTCAATCCTATAGTAATATTGTGAGGTAATGAAGATACATAATAAGGAATAAGAATCATCTATCTATCTATCTATCTATCTATCTATCTATCTATCTATCTATCTATCTATCTATCTATCTATCTATTCATATCCTTGACGCCTACTCCCCTCAGGAATCTGTATTATAATATTCAGGAGGTAAATAATAGCACAATAATATCAAGACCATGAAAAACTAAAGGGGTTTCAGTTTTAGATTACTGCAAGGCAAATACTGATAAGCAATTGGTTTAGCAATAATTCCTCTTCTTTCTCTTTTCTCTCCCTACCACTTTAATACACACTTATTCACTTCCGATAAGCTGATAAATAAAAGCTATTACAATCTATGAACAAAATCTAGTCCTACTGTTTAAATTGAGGGGTAAATTTCATGTAATTGACAGCATAATACTGAGAAATTGAAATAAAAAATAAAAATCACATCTATTACTCAAAAGGGGTAAATAATGATACAAATAATCATCTAAAACAATGAAAAAATTAAAAAGCTACAGCTTTAAACTACTGCAAGGTTAACAGTGTTGAGTAACTGGTTATGTAGTAATGCTTCATTTCTCTCTGTTCACATTCTTTGTCTAATACACACATATTCACTTTTCGGAGGTTGATAAATAAGACAATGAATAAAAAACAAAATTATCTATGAACAAAATCAACTCCTACAGTAATACCATAAAGTAAATAATGCTATGAAATTAACTGCATCATACTGAGATAATGTAACAAAACAGAATAATTTCCTTTATAATACTTAAGAGATGTAAATAAATAATGTAAAAAACCATACAAAATTGAACAGGATTCATTCTAAACTACTCTGAGGTAAATAATATGTCCCTGGTTTACATAATGGTACCTCCTCTTTCTTTTCTAGTCTAATATCCACTTGCTTCTGGAAAGCTAATTAATAAAAGCCAATATCATCTATCACACCTAAAAGGGTGAAAGTATAGTATCATTTCTCTCATATTTCTCAAGTTTATATAGCACCATAATGCTCAACACTTTTATATGCCCTTCATTTAAACAAGTCTCCACAATTTTTCTTTCAATGTCCCACTAAGTATCCTATCGAATGTTGTGGAATTTACTTTTCTTCTGGTGATCATTCATCAGCAGCAATATGTCCTTACACCATTGAGCTTGAGAGCTGTGACAGCTTTGATGACACAAGCAATGAAAAACAAATTTTGTCTCCTATTCAATCCTGAAACTTTTTTGTTCATCATTCGATTTTCAAATTCTTTATGATGTTTGTCTTTTCATTTTTGATTATATTTCTGTTTCTGTCTTTGATTTTTCTCTGAAGATGAATTGCTTCTTTGCACCTTAAATGAAAATATATTTCACTCTTACAAAGCATGATAAGTTAAACCATCATGTCAAACATATTCCATTACTGTATATAATATAGTGACATCATAAATCAATCTTATGTAAATATGCAACAATAATGGCAAAATGCCATTATTTTCCTTTTCTTATTATTTATGAGCAAAATTGACTGCAGGCAGGTACTACATCTACTGAAGAGTAGTATACCTTTCTGTAGACAGTAATCATAAAGAATATCAATCCACTTTCATGTTCTAGCTTCAGGGGTATTGGTGCACAAATCCTGAAACCCAAATACAAACACAACCTCTGAAATTTTCACAATACACAAAAACTTAAAAAGGGAACAATGACAGATTCTTGTACCTGCATCTCGAGCTCTTCCCACAACAGAGTCTAGGTCTCTTGTGAACTTCTTGTTGGTTAGATTAGCCCCAATATCAACAATGATGTAGTTCTCTGAGGTAATGAGGGCTCCCATGGCATCTTCTAAGTCATCCATCTCACTGTTCTTCTTAACTTCACTTTCAGCCATCTCAAAGCTTATGTTCAACTATGCAGAGAAAAAAAAATACAATTTAACTTACAGCACTTATCAACGAGGGCATAAGCCAGAGAAAAATCAAGTGATTATTGAAAATCTATTAATCTCTTTTCTTCCCTTCCCCTTTCATGCTTGACTGCATTTCCGGTGTTAGTGCAGTAGCACCAAGAAACAGACAAGGAAAGAAACATCCACTCACACACGTATAAACACACACCTACACGAACATATACATTTATTCATTTATTTTATTTATTTTGCTTTGTCGCTGTCTCCCGCGTTTGCGAGGTAGCGCAAGGAAACAGACAAAAGAAATGGCCCAACCCACCCCCATACACATGAATATACATACACGTCCACACACGCAAATATACATACCCATACATCTCAATGTAGACATATATATACACACACACACATATGCATATATATACATGCACACAATTCACACTGTCTGCCTTTATTCATTCACATCGCCACCTCGCCACACATGAAATAACAACCCCCTCCCCCCTCATGTGTGCGAGGCAGCGCTAGGAAAAGACAACAATGGCCCCATTCCTTCACACTCAGTCTCTAGCTGTCATGCAATAATGCCCGAAACCACAGCTCCCTTTCCACAACCAGACCCCACACAACTTTCCATGGTTTACCCCAGACGCTTCACATGCCCTGATTCAATCCACTGACAGCACGTCGACCCTGGTATACCACATCAATCCAATTCACTCTATTCCTTGCCCTCCTTTCTCCCTCCTGCATGTTCAGGCCCCGATCACAAAAAATCTTTTTCACTCCATCTTTCCACCTCCAATTTGGTCGCCCATTTCTCCTCATTCCCTCCATCTCCGACACATATATCCTCTTAGTCAATCTTTCCTCACTCATTCTCTCCATGTGCCAAAAGGATTTCAAAACACCCTCTTCTGCTCTCTCAACCACGCGCTTCTTATTTCCACACATCTCTCTTACCCTTACATTACTTACTCGATCACACCACCTCACACTACATATTGTCCTCAAACATCTCATTTCCAGCACATCCACCCTCCTACGCACAACTCTATCCATAGCCCACGCCTCGCAACCATACAACATTGTTGGAACCACTATTCCTTCAAACATACCCATTTTTGCTTTCCGAGATAATGTTCTCGACTTCCACACATTCTTCAAGGCTCCCAGAATTTTCGCCCCTCCCCCACCCTATGATTCACTTCTGCTTCCATGGTTCCATCCGCTGCCAGATCCACTCCCAGATATCTAAAACACTTTACTTCCTCCAGTTTTTCTCCATTCACACTTACCTCCCAATTAACTTGACCCTCAACCCTACTGTACCTAATAACCTTGCTCTTATTCACATTTACTCTTAACTTTTTTCTTTCACACACTTTACCAAACTCTGTCACTAGCTTATGCAGTTTCTCACATGAATCAGCCACCAGCGGTGAATCATCAGCGAACAACAACTGACTCACTTCCCAAGCTCTCTCATCCACAACAGATAGCATACTTGGCCCTCTTTCCAAAACTCTTGCATTCACCTCCCCAACAACCCCATCCATAAACAAATTAAACAACCATGGAGACATCACACACCCCTGCCGCAAACCTACATTCACTGAGAACCAATCACTTTCCTCTCTTCCTACACGTACACATGCCTTACATCCTCGATAAAAACTTTTCACTGCTTCTAACAACTTGCCTCCCACACCATACATTCTTAATACCTTCTCCAGATCCATAAATGCTACATACAAATCCATTTGTTTTTCTAAGTATTTCTCACATACATTCTTCAAAGCAAACACCTGATCCACACATCTCTACTACTTCTGAAACCACACTGCTCTTCCCCAATTTGATGCTCTGTACATGCCTTCACCCTCTCAATCAATACCCTCCCATATAATTTACCAGGAATACTCAACAAACTTATACCTCTGTAATTTGAGCACTCACTTTTATCCCCTTTGCCTTTGTACAATGGCACTATGCAAGCATTCCACCAATCCTCAGACACCTCACCCATAAATCATACATACATTAAATAACCTTACCAACCAGTCAACAATACA
The DNA here is from genome assembly GCF_036320965.1 of Panulirus ornatus. Taxonomy (NCBI): domain Eukaryota; kingdom Metazoa; phylum Arthropoda; class Malacostraca; order Decapoda; family Palinuridae; genus Panulirus; species Panulirus ornatus. The sequence goes on along the minus strand of NC_092289.1, from coordinate 10,184,998 downwards.
GTCACCCCCTATTTAATAAACTGCACTGCAATGCCATCCAAGCCCGCTGCCTTGCCGGCTTTCATCTTCCGCAAAGCTTTTACTACCTCTTCTCTGTTTACCAAGTCAATCTCCCTAACCCTCTCACTTTGCACACAACCTCGACCAAAACACCCTATATCTGCCACTCTATCATCACACACATTCAACAAACCTTCAAAATACTCACACCATCTCCTTCTCACATCACCACTACTTGTTATCACCTTCCCACTAGCCCCCTTCACTGAAGTTCCCATTTGTTCCCTTGTCTTACGCACTTTATTTACCTCTTTCCAAAACGTCTTTTTATTCTCCATAAAATTCAATGATACTCTCTCACTCCAACTCTCATTTGCCCTCTTTTTCACCTCTTGCACCTTTCTCTTGACCTCCTGCCTCTTTCTTTTGTACACCTCTCACTCATTTGCATTATTTCCCTGCAAAAATCATCCAAATGCCTTTCTCTTCTCTTTCACTAATAATCTTACTTCTTCATCTCACCACTCACTACCCTTTCTAATCTGCCCACCTCCCACGCTTCTCATGCCACAAGCATCTTTTGCGCAAGCCATCACTGCTTCCCTAAATACATCCCATTCCTCCCCCACTCCCCCCTTACCTCCTTTGTTCTCACCTTTTTCCATTCTGTACTCAGTCTCTCCTGGTACTTCCTCACACAAGTCTCCTTCCCATCTTCACTTACTCTCACCACTCTCTTCACCCCAACATTCTCTCTTCTTTTCTGAAAACCTAACAAATCTTCACCTTCGCCTCCACAAGATAATGATCAGACATCCCTCCAGTTGCACCTCTCAGCACATTCAAATCCAAAAGTCTCTCTTTCGTGCGCCTATCGATTAACACGTAATCCAATAATGCTCTCTGGCCATCTCTCCTACTTACATAGGTACACTTACGTATATCTCTGTTTTTAAACGAAGTATTCCCAACCACCAGTTTTTTCTCAGCACATAAATCTACAAGCTCTTCACCATTTCTATTTACAAGAATGAACACCCCATGTATACCAATCATTCCATCAACTGCCACATTACTCACCTTTGCATTTAAATCACCCATCACTATAACCCAGTCTCGTGCATCAAAACCACTGACACACTCATTCAGCTACTCCCAAAACACTTGCCTCTCATGATCTTTCTTCTCATGCCCATGTGCATATGCACCAATAATCACCCATATGTATGGACACGGAAGTGGATCATAGGGTGGGGGAGGGGGCGAAAATCCTGGGGGCCTTGAAGAATGTGTGGAAGTCGAGAACATTATCTCGGAAAGCAAAAATGGGTATGTTTGAAGGAATAGTGGTTCCAACAATGTTGTATGGTTGCGAGGCGTGGGCTATGGATAGAGTTGTGCGCAGGAGGATGGATGTGCTGGAAATGAGATGTTTGAGGACAATGCGTGGTGTGAGGTGGTTTGATCGAGTGAGTAACGTAAAGGTAAGAGAGATGTGTGGAAATAAAAAGAGCGTGGTTGAGAGAGCAGAAGAGGTTGTTTTGAAGTGGTTTGGGCATATGGAGAGGATGAGTGAGGAAAGATTGACCAAGAGGATATATGTGTCGGAGGTGGAGGGAACAAGGAGAAGAGGGAGACCAAATTGGAGGTGGAAAGATGGAGTGAAAAAGATTTTGTGTGATCGGGGCCTGAACATGCAGGAGGGTGAAAGGAGGGCAAGGAAATAGAGTGAATTGGAGCGATGTGGTATACCGGGGTTGACGTGCTGTCAGTGGATTGAAATCAAGGCATGTGAAGCGTCTGGGTAAACCATGGAAACCTGCGTAGGTATGTATTATTTGCGTGTGTGTGACGTATGTATATACATATGTATGGGGTGGGTTGGGCCATTTCTTTCGTCTGTTTCCTTGCGCTACCTCGCAAACGCGGGAGACAGCGACAAAGTATAAAAAAAAAAAAAAAAAAAAATATATATATATTATATATATATATATATATATATATATATATATATAGGGGTGTGTGATGTCTCCATGGTTGTTTAATTTGTTTATGGATGGGGTTGTTAGGGAGGTGAATGCAAGAGTTTTGGGAAAGAGGGGCAAGTATGAAGTCTGTTGGGGATGAGAGAGCTTGGGAAGTGAGTCAATTGTTGTTCGTGATGGATACAGCGCTGGTGGCTGATTCATGTGAG
>NC_092289.1:10168804-10182704 GCF_036320965.1 Panulirus ornatus | reverse complement strand
TAATCAACCCACCTCCCACTCTTCTCATGCCACAAGCATCTTTTGCGCAATCCATCACTGATTCCCTAAATACATCCCATTCCTCCCCCACTCCCCTTACTTCCAATGTCCTCACCTTTTCCATTCTGTACTCAGTCTCTCCTGGTACTTCCTCACACAAGTCTCCTTCCCAAGCTCACTTACTCTCACCACCCTCTTCACCCAAACATTCACTCTTCTTTTCTGAAAACCCATACAAATCTTCACCTTAGCCTCCACAAGATAATGATCAGACATCCCTCTAGTTGCACCTCTCAGCACATTAACATCCAAAAGTCTCTCTTTCGCGCGCCTGTCAATTAACACGTAATCCAATAACGCTCTCTTGCCATCTCTCCCACTTACATACGTATACTTATGTATATCTCGCTTTTTAAGCCAGGTATTCCCAATCACCAGTCCTTTTTCAGCACATAAATCTAGAAGCTCTTCACCACTTCCATTTACAACACTGAACACCCCATGTATACCAATTATTCCCTCAACTGCCACATTACTCACCTTTGCATTCAAATCACCCATCACTATAACCCGGTCTCGTGCATCAAAACCACTAACACACTCATTCAGCTGCTCCCAAAACACTTGCCTCTCATGATCTTTCTTCTCATACCCAGGTGCATATGCACCAATAATCACCCATCTCTCTCTATCAACTTTCAGTTTTACCCATATCAATCGAGAATTTACTTTCTTACATTCTATCACATACTCCCACAACTCCTGTTTCAGGAGTACTGCTACTCCTTCCCTTGCTCTTGTCCTCTCACTAACCCCTGACTTTACTCCTAAGACATTCCCAAACCACTCTTCCCCTTTACCCTTGAGCTTCGTTTCACTAAGAGCCAAAACATCCAGGTTCCTTTCCTCAAACATACTACCTATCTCTCCTTTGTTCACATCTTGGTTACATCCACACACATTTAGACACCCCAGTCTGAGCCTTCGAGGAGGATGAGCATTCCCCTCGTGACTCCTTCTTCTGTTTCCCATTTTAGAAAGTTACAAGAATGTTCTTCCGCCCACCAGTGATGCTACTACGTTTGTGAATCAAGAACCATTGCAACACAAACCTCGCCAGGTGGAAGAGTGTCCCGCAGTGTATCGAGACAGACTTCCCCAGAACTTATATATATATATATATATATATATATATATATATATATATATATATATATATATATATATATATATATATATATATATATATATATATATATATATATATATATATATATATATATATATATATATATATATATATATATATATATATATATATATATATATATATATATATATATATATATATATATATATATATATATATATATATATATATATATATATATATATATATATATATATATATATATATATATATATATATATATATATATATATATATATATATATATATATATATATATATATATATATATATATATATATATATATATATATATATATATATATATATATATATATATATATATATATATATATATATATATATATATATATATATATATATATATATATATATATATATATATATATATATATATATATATATATATATATATATATATACTTGGGGAAAGAGGAGAAAGAATGCTTCCCACGCATTCCCCACGTGTCGTACAAGGCGACTAAAGGGGACGGGAGCGGGGGGCTAGAAACCCTCCTATCCTTGTATTTTAACTTTCTAAAAGGGGAAACATAAGGAGACACGCGCGGAGTGCTCATCCTCCTCGAAGGTTCAGGTTGGGGTGTCTAAATGTGTGTGTTTGTACCCAAGAAAAGTGAAACGAAGCTCAAGGGTAAAGGGGAAGAGTGGTTTGGGAATGTTTTGGGAGTAAAGTCAGGTGTTGGTGAGAGGACAAGAGCAAAGGAAGTAGTAGCACTACTCCTGAAACTGGAATTGTGGGAGTATGTGATAAAGTGTAACAAAATAAACTCTAGATTGATATGAGTAAAATTAGAATTGGATGGAGAAAGATGGGTAATTATTGGAGCTTATGCAGCAAGGCATGAAATGAAATATCATGAGAGGCAAGTGTTTTGGGAGCAGCTGAGTGAGTGTGTTAGCAATTTTGATGTACGAGGCCGGGTTATAGTGATGGGTGATTTGAATGCAAATGTGAGTAATGCGGCGGTTGAGGGAATAATTGGTTTACATGGGGTGTTCAGTGTTGTGAATGGAAATGGTGAAGAGATTGCAGATATGTGTGCTGAAAGAGTACTGGTGATTGGGAATACCTTATTTAAAAAGAGAGGTATACATAAGTATCCGCATGTAAGTAGGAGAGATAGCCAGAGAGCGTTATTGGATTACGTGTTAATTGATAGGCACGTGAAAGAGAGACTTTTGGATGTTTATATGCTGAGAGGTGCAACTGGAGGGATGTCTCATCATTATCTTGTGTACGCGAAGGTGAAGATTTGTAGACTTTTTCAGAAAAGAAGAGAGAATGTTGGGTGAAGAGAGGGGCAAGAGTAAGTGAGCTTGGGAAGGAGACTTGTGAGAGGAAGTACCAGTAGAGACTGAGTACAGAATGGAAAGAGGTGAGAGCAAAGGACGTAAGGGAAGTGGGGGAGGAATGGGATGGACTCAGGAAAGTAGTGATACCTTGCTCAAAAAATGCTTGAGGCATGAGAAGCATGGGATGTGGGCAAATTAGAGTGGGTAGTGAGTGGTGGGATAAAGAAGTATGATTATTAGTGAAAGAGAAGAGAGAGGCATTTGGACGGTTTTTGCAGGGAAATAGTGCAAATGACTGGGAGATACATAAAAGAAACAGGCAGGAGGCCAAGAGAAAGATGCAAGAGTGAAAAAGAGGGCAAATGAAAGTTAGAGTGAGAGAGCATCATCAAATTTTAGAGAGAATAAAAACATGTTCTGGAAGGACGTAAACAAAGTGCGTAAGACAAGAGAACAAATGGGAACATTGGCGAAGGGGCTAATGGAGAAGTGATAACAAGTGCTGGTGATGTGAGGAGGTAAAGTGAGTATTTTGAAGGTTTGTTGAATGTTAGATGATAGAGTTTCAGATATAGGGTGTTTTTGTCGAGGTGGTGTGCGAAGTGAGAGGGTTAGGGAGAATGATTTGGTAAACAGAGAAGAGGTAGTGAAGGCTTTGCGGAAGATGAAAGCCGGCAAGGCTTTGGATGGTGTTGCAGTGGAATCTACAAAAAAGGGCGTAACTGTGTTGTTGACTGATTGGTAAGGATATTCAATGTGTGCATGACTCATGGTGAGGTGACTGAGGATTGGTGGAATGCATGCATAGTGCCATTGTACAAAGACAAAGGAGATAAACGTGAGTACTCAAAATAAAGAGGTATAAGTTTGTTGAGTATTCCTGGGAAAGTATATGGGAGGGAATTGATTGAGAGGGTGAAGGCATGTACAGAGCATCAGAATGGGGGAAATTAATGTGGTTTCAGATGTGTTAGAGGATGTGTGGATCAGGTGTTTACTTCGAAGAATTTATGTGAGAAATACTTAGAAAAGCAAATGGATTTGTATATAGCATTTATGGATCGAGAGAAGGCATATGATAGAGTTCATAGAGATGCTCTGTGGAAGGTATTAAGAATATATGGTGTTGGAGGCAAGTTGTCAGAAGCAGTGAAATGTTTTTATCGAGGATGTCAGGCATATGTACGAGTAGGAAGAGAGGAAAGCGATTGGTTCTCAGTGAATGTTGGTTTGCGGCAGGGGTGCGTGATGTCTCCATGGTTGTTTAATTTTGTTATGGGTAGGGTTGTTAGGGAGGTGAATGCAAGAGTTTTGGAGAGAGGGGCAAGTATGCAGTCTGTTGTGGATAAGAGAGCTTGGGAAGTGAGTTACTTCTTGATCGTTGATGATGCAGCTCTGGTGGCTGATTCGGGTGAGAAACTGCAGAAGCTGGTGATTGATTTTGGTAAAGTGTGTGAAAGACGAAAGCTGAGTGTAAATGTGGATAAAACAAGGTTATTAGGTACAGTAAGGTTGAGGGACAAGTCAATTGGGAGGTAAGTTTGAATGGAGAAAAACTGGAGGAAGTGAAGTGTTTTAGATATCTGGGAGTGGATTTGGCAGCGGATGAAGCCATGAAAGCGGAAGTGAGTCACAGGGTGGGGGAGGGGGTGATGGTTCTGGAAGGGTTGAAGAATGTATGGAAGGCGAGAACATTATCTCGGAAAGCAAAAATGGGTATGTTTGAAGGAATAATGGTTCCAACAATGTTATATGGTTCCGAGGCTTAGACTTTAGATAGAGTTGTGCGGAGGAGGGTGGATGTGTTGGAAATGAGATGTTTGAGAAAAAAATATGTGGTGTGAGGTGATTTGATCGAGTAAGTAATGAAAGCGTAAGAGAGATGTGTGGTAATAAAAAGAGTGTGGTTGAGAGAGCAGAAAAGGGTGTTTTGAAATGGTTTGGTTACATGGAGAGAATGAGTGAGGAAAGATTGACAAAGAGGATATATGTGTTAGAGGTGAAGGGAACGAGAAGTGGGAGAACAAATTGTAGGTGGAAAGATTTGGTGAAAAAGATGTTGAGCGATCGGGGCCTGAACATGCAGGCGGGTGAAAGGCTTGCAAGGAAAAGAGTGAATTGGAACGATATGGTATACCGGGGTCGACGTGCTGTCAATGGATTGAACCAGGGCATGTGAAGTGTCTGGGGTAAACCATAGAAAGTTTTGTGGGGCCTGGATGTGGAAAGGGAGCTGTGGTTTCTCCATTTTCGGAGATACTAGAATGTAGTACATGACAGCTAGAGAATGAGTGTGAACGAATGTGGCCTTTGTTGTCTTTCCCTGGCGCTACCTCGCGCGCATGCGAGGGGAGGAGATTGTCATTTTATGTGTGGCGGGGTGTCGAAGGAAATGAATAAATGCAGCAAGTATGAATTATGTACATGTGTATATATGTATATGTCTCTGTCTTTATATATGTGTATACGTTTAAATGTATAGGTCTGCATATATGCGTGTGTGGACGTGTATGTATATAAATGTGTATGTGGGTGGGTTGGGCCATTCTTTCGTCTGTCTCCTTCCGCTACCTCGCTAACGCGGGAGACAGCGACAGAGTATGAAATATATATATATATATATATATATATGAGTGTGTGTGTGTGTGTGTGTTTATTTGTTATAGTTAGTCGCTGTCTCCCGCGTTAGCGACGAAAGAATGGCCCAACCCTCTCACATACACATGTATATACGTAAACCCCCAAACACGCACATATACGCACCTATACATTTCAACGTATACATACATACACATACACAAACATTCGTATGAGTCCAAGGGGAAAATGAAACACGTTAAGTTTCCAAGTGCACTTTGGTGTAATAATCACATCATCAGGAGAGATACTAGAATGTAATACAAGTCAATTGATATACAACGAAGAGACGCAGCTAGGACGACATTTGGGAAACAAGTGATTGTTTAAGACAGACAACGAGCGTATCACAAACTTTTTATGTGGACAAGAAGGGAAATTGCTTACAACGTTTATCAACAATAAAGCTATCCAGTTTGTTATACCTTCGCTAGTAATAAGGTTATGATTCTTTGTTTATATAATAAAAGAAAATTCAATTATATTTCTCGTGGTACTGGAGTTAGAGTTAATAAGTGAGATGGCATTACTCCAGTTAATACAATGATCATAGTTTTAACGTGATTAAACAGGGCATTTGATTCTTATCCTGTTCTTATACTATATCTCTGTTGCTTAAGTCTAACAGAAAGATCCTTACCAGTCTACCCAACATAAAACTTATCACAATTTCTAGATGGTACTTTATAGATGCATCCAGGAGAATTTTCTGGTGAGTTCCTCATTAATATATTCTTTATAGCATTATCAAAAGGGAGAACTAAAAGATCCTCGGTGTCAATGGGAGGTTTGGGTCAACTCTATAAGATGATTTCTTTGCTAACTTATGGGATTTATCAATCTAAGTTCTACGGTACTTTCACTTAAATCCAATAGAACATGTCCTCTCTAACTTTGGACTGCAAATACGTATATAACCATGTACACATCCATACTTGCTGCCTTCCTCCATCCCGTCGCCAGCCCGCCACACATGATATGGCAACCTCCCTTTCCCCTGCGCCTGTGCGAAGTAGCGCTAGGAAAAGACAACAAAGGCCACATTCGTTCACACTCAGTCTCTAGCCGTCATGTGTGATGCACCGAAACCACAGCTTCCTTTCCACACCCAGGCCCCACAGAACTTTCTATGGTTTACATCAGACGCTTCGTACGCCTTGATTCAATCCACTGACAGCACGTCGACCGGGGTATCATTCCAATTCACTCTACTCCTTACACGCCCTTCATCTTCCTGTATGTTCAGGCCTCGATCGCTCAAAATCTTTTTCACTCCATCCTTCCACCTCCAATTTGGTCTCCCACTTCTCCTCGTTCCTTCCACCTCTGACACGTATATAATCTATGTCAATCTATCCTCACTCATTCTCTCTACGTGACCAAAACATTTCAATACACCCTCTTCCGCTCTCACCACCACACTTCTATTATTACCACACATCTCTCTTACACTTTCATTACTTAATCAAACCACCTCACACCACATATTGCCCTCAAATATTTCATTTCCAACATATCCACCCTCCTCCGCACAACCCTATTTATACCCCACGCCTCGCAACCATATAACATTGTTGGAACCACTATTCCTTCAAACATACCGACTTTTGCTCTCCGAGATAATATTCTCGCCTTCCACACATTCTTCAACGCCCTCAGAACTTTTGCCCCCTACCCCACCCTGTATTTCACTTTCACTTCCATTGCTCCATTCGCGCCTAAATCCACTCCCAGATATCTAAAACATTTCACTTCGACCAGTTTTTCTCCATTCAGACCTACCTCCCAATTAACTTGTCCCTCAACCCCAATGAACCTAATAACCTAGCTCTTATACACATTTTCTTTCAACTTCTCTCTCACACTTTACCAAACACAGTCACCAGTTTGTGCAGTTTCTCACCCGAATCAGCCACCAGCACTGCATCATCAGCGAACAACGACTGATTCACTTCCCAAACCCTCTCATCCACAATAGACTGCATACTTGCCCCCCTCTCCAAAACTCTTGTATTCACCTCCCTAACAACCCCATCCATAAACAATTTAAACAGCCATGGAGACATCACACACCCCTGCCTCATAACGAAATTCACTGGTAACCAATCACTTTCCTCTCTTCCTACTCTCTTACATCCTTGGTAAAAAGAATTTCACTGCTTCTAGTAACTTACCTCCCACACCATATACTCTTAATGCCTTCCACAAAGCATTTCCATCAATTCTCACATATGCTTTCTCCAGATCACAAATGCTACATACAAGTCCATCTGTTTTTCTAAGTATTTCTCACATTCATTCTTCAAAGCAAACACCTGATCCACACATCCTCTACTACTTCTGAAATCAAACTACACTTCCCCAATCTGATGCTCTGTACATGCCTATACCCTCAATCAATACCCTCCCATATAATTTCACAAGAATACGCAACAAACCTACACCTATGAAATTTGAACACTCATCTCTACCTCCATTACCTTTATACAATGGCACTATGCATGCATTCCGCCAGTCCTCAGGCACTTCACCATGAACCATACATATACTGAATATCCTTACCAACCAGTCAACCACACAGTCACCCCCTTTTTAATAGATTCCACTGCAACACCATCCAAACCGTCGCCTTGCCGGCTTTCACTTTCCGCAAAGCTTTCACTACCTCATCTCTGTTTACCTAACCATTCTCCTTGATCTTCTCACTTCGCACACCACATCTACCAGAACAACCTATATCTGCCACTCTATCAACAAACACATTCAAGAGACCTTCAAAGTACTCACTCTATCTCCTTCTCACTTCACCGTTCACCGATGTCCCCATTTGTTCTCCCCAATCCCTGGGGATAGGGGAAAAAGAATACTTCCCACGCATTCCCCGCGTGTCGTAGAAGGCGACTCAAGGAGAAGGAACCGGGCGCTAGAAGCCTTCCCCTCCTTGTATTTTAACTTTCTAAAAGGGGAAACAGAAGAAGGAGTCATGCGGGGAGTACTCATCCTCCCCAAAGGCTCAGATTGGGGTGTGTAGATGTACCTAAGATGAAAAAAAAGGAGAGATAGATAGTATGTACGAGATAAGCAACCTGGACGTTTTGGCTCTCATTTAAACGAAGCTCAAGGGCGAAGAGTAATTTGGGAATTTCCTAGGAGTAACGCCAGAGGTTACTGAGAGGACAAGAGCAAAGGAAGGAGTAGAACTACTCCTGAAGCAGGAGTTGTGGGAGTATGTGATAGTGTAAGAAAGAAAACTCTAGATTGATATAGGTAAAACTGAAAGTGGATGGAGATAGATGGGTGATTATTGGTGTCTATGCACCTTGTCATGAGAAGAAAGATCATGAGAGGTAAGTGTTTTGGGAGCAGCTATGTTTACGAACTTTGATGCACGAGACCCGATTATAGTGATGGGTGATTTGAATGCAAAGGTGAGTAATATGGCAGTTGAGGTTATAATTGGTGTACATGGGGTGTTCAGTGTTGTATGTGGAAATGCTGAAGAACATGTAAATTTGTGTGCTGAAAAAGGACTGGTGATTGGGAATATCTGGTTTCAAAAGAGAGATATACATAAGTATACGAATGTAAGTAGGAGAGATGGCCCGGAGCATTATTTGATTACGTGTTAATTGATATGCCTTGAAAGAGAGACTTTTGGATGTTAATGTGCTGAGAGGGGCAACTGGAGGGATGTCTGATCATTATCTTCTGGAGTTGAAGAAGATTTGTTAAGGATTTCGAAAAGAAGAGAGAATTTTGGGATGAAGACAGTGGTGAAAGTATGTGAGCTTGGAAAGTAGACTTGTGTGAGGAAGTACCAGGAGAGATAAAGAGCAGAATGGAAAAAAAAAATAAGAGCTAATGACCTAACGGGAGTGTGGGAGGAATGGGATGTATTTAGGGATGCAGTGATACCTTTCCCAAAAGATGCTTGTGGTATGAGACAGGTGGGAGGTGGGCAGATTAGAAAAGGTAGTGACGAGTGTGATGAAAAAGTAAGTTTGTAAGTGAAAGAGAAGAGAGAGGCGTTTGGACGATTTTCACAGAGAAGTAATGAGGATGACTGGGAGATTTGTAAAAGAAATAGGCAGGAGGTCAAGAGGAAATTGCAAGAGGTGAATAAGAGGGCAATTAAGAGTTGGGGTTAGGGAGTATCATTAACCGTTCCAATTCACTCTATTACTTGCACGACTTTCACACTCCTGCATCTTCAGGCCCCTATCACTAAAAATCTTTTTCACTCCATCTTTCCACCTACAATTTGGTCTCCCATTTCTCCTCGTTCCCTCCACCACTGACACATATAACCTCTTGGTCAATCTTTCTTCAATCATTCTCTCCATGTGAACAAACCATTTCAAAACACCCTCCTCTGCTCTCTCAACTTACTAGATCAAACCACTTCACACCACATACTCTCCTCAAACATCTCATTTCCAGCACAACCACCCTCCTCTGCACAACTCTATATATACCCCACACCTCGCAACCATATAACATTGCTGGAACCACGATTCCTACAAACATACCTATTTTTGCTTTCCGAGATAACGTTCTCGACTTCCACACATTCTTCAACGCACCCATACTTGTCCCTCTTTCCAAAACTCTTGCATTCACCTCATTAAAAACACCATCCATAAACAATATAAACAACCTTGGAGACATCACACACCCCTGCCGCAAACCTACGTTCAATTAGAACCAATCACTTTTCTCTATTCCTACACGTACACATGCCTTACATCCTCGATAAAAACTTTTCATTGCTTGTAACAGCGTGCCTCCCATACACATGTATATACATATAAATAAATAAATACATATATATATATATATATATATATATATATATATATATATATATATATATATATATATATATATATATATATATATATATATATGTATATATTTTTATTATACTTTGTCGCTGTCTCCCGCGTTTGCGAGGTAGCGCAAGGAAACAGACGAAAGAAATGCCCCCCCCCCATACACATGTATATACATACGTCCACACACACAAATATACATACCTACAGCGCTTTCCATGGTTTACCCCAGACGCTTCACATGCCTTGATTCAATCCACTGACAGCACGTCAACCCCGGTATACCACATCGCTCCAATTCACTCTATTCCTTGCCCTCCTTTCACCCTCCTGCATGTTCAGGCCCCGATCACACAAAATCTTTTTCACTCCATCTTTCCACCTCCAATTTGGTCTCCCTCTTCTCCTCATTCCCTCCACCTCCGACACATATATCCTCTTGGTCAATCTTTCCTCACTCATTCTCTCCATGTGCCCAAACCACTTCAAAACAACCTCTTCTGCTCTCTCAACCACGCTCTTTTTATTTCCACACATCTCTCTTACCCTTACGTTACTCACTCGATCAAACCACCTCACACCACACATTGTCCTCAAACATCTCATTTCCAGCACATACATCCTCCTGCGCACAACTCTATCCATAGCCCATATATATATATGCTCAAATTACAGAGGTATAAGTTTGTTGAGTATTCCTGGCAAATTGTATGGGAGGGTATTGATTGAGAGGGTGAAGGCATGTACAGAGCATCAGATTGGGGAAGAGCAGTGTGGTTTCAGAAGTGGTAGAGGATGTGTGGATCAGGTGTTTGCTTTGAAGAATGTATGTGAGAAATACTTAGAAAAGCAAATGGATTTGTATGTAGCATTTATGGATCTGGAGAAGGCATATGATGGGGTTGATAGGGATGCTCTGTGGAAGGTATTAAGAATATATGGTGTAGGGGGCAAGTTGTTAGAAGCAGTGTAAAGTTTTTATCGAGGATGTCAGGCATGTGTACGTGTAGGAAGAGAGGAAAGTGATTGGTTCTCAGTGAATGTAGGTTTGCGGCAGGGGTGTGTGATGTCTCCATGGTTGTTTAATTGGTTTATGGATGGGGTTGTTAGGGAGGTGAATGCAAGAGTTTTGGAAAGAGGGGCAAGTATGAAGTCTGTTGGGGATGAGAGAGCTTGGGAAGTGAGTCAGTTGTTGTTCGCTGATGATACAGCGCTGGTGGCTGATTCATGTGAGAAACTGCAGAAGCTGGTGACTGAGTTTGGTAAAGTGTGTGAAAGAAGAAAGTTAAGAGTAAATGTGAATAAGAGCAAGGTTATTAGGTACAGTAGGGTTGAGGGTCAAGTCAATTGGGAGGTGAGTTTGAATGGAGAAAAACTGGAGGAAGTGAAGTGTTTTAGATACCTGGGAGTGGATCTGGCAGCGGATGGAAACATGGAAGCGGAAGTGGATCATAGGGTGAGGGAGGGGGCGAAAATTCTGGGAGCCTTGAAGAATGTGTGGAAGTCGAGAACATTATCTCGGAAAGCAAAAACGTGTATGTTTGAAGGAATAGTGGTTCCAACAATGTTGTATGGTTGCGAGGCGTGGACTATGGATAGAATTGTGCGCAGGAGGATGGATGTGCTGGAAATGAGATGTTTGAGGACAATGTGTGGTGTGAGGTGGTTTGATCGAGTAAGTAACGTAAGGGTAAGAGAGATGTGTGGAAATAAAAAGAGCGTGGTTGAGAGAGCAGAGGAGGGTGTTTTGAAGTGGTTTGGTCACATGGAGAGAATGAGTGAGGAAAGATTGACCAAGAGGATATATGTGTCGGAGGTGGAGGGAACGAGGAGAAGAGGGAGACCAAATTGGAGGTGGAAAGATGGAGTGAAAAAGATTTTGTGTGATCGGGGCCTGAACATGTAGGAGGGTGAAAGGAGGGTAAGGAATAGAGTGAATTGGAGCGATGTGGTATACCGGGGTTGACGTGCTGTCAGTGGATTGAATCAGGGCATGTGAAGCGTCTGGGGTAAATCATGGAAAGCTGTGTAGGTATGTATATTTGCGTGTGTGGACGTATGTATATACATGTGTATGGGGGTGGGTTGGGCCATTTCTTTCGTCTGTTTCCTTGCGCTACCTCGCAAACGCGGGAGACAGCGACAAAGCAAAAAAAAAAAAAAAAAAATATATATATATATATATATATATATATATATATATATATATATATATATATATATATATTTATCTATTTATTTTGCTTTTGTCGCTGTCTCCCGCGTTAGCGAGGTAGCACAAGGAAACAGACGAAAGAAATGGCCCAACCCACCCACATACTCATGTATATACATACACGTCCACACACGCAAATATATATACCTCTACATCTCAGTGTACACATATATATACACACACAGACATATACGTATATACAAATGTACATAATTCATAATATCTGCCTTTGTTTATTCCCATCGCCACCTCGCCACACATAGAATAACAACCCGGTTCCCCCCTCATGTGTGCGGGGTAGCGCTAGGAAAAGACAACAAATTCCCCATTCGTTCACACTCAGTCTCTGCCATGTAATAATGCAACGAAACCACAGCTCCCTTTCCACATCCAGGCCCCAAATAACGTTCCATGGTTTACCCCAGACGCTTCACATGCCCTGGTTCAGTCCATTGACAGCACGTCGAACCCGATATACCACATCGTTCCAATTCACTCTATACCTTGCACGCCTTTCACCCTCCTGCATGTTCAGGCCCCGATCACTCAAAATCTTTTTCACTCCATCTTTCCACCTCCAATTTTGTCGCCTACTTCTCCTTGTTCCCTCCACCCCCGACACATATATCCTCTTGGTCAATCTTTCCTCACTCATTCTCTCCATGTGACCAAACCATTTCAAAACACCCTCTTCTGCTCTCTCAACCATACTCTTTTCATTTCCACACATCTCTCTCACCCTTACATTACTTACACGATCAAACCACCTCACACCACATATTGTCCTCAAACATCTCATTTCCAGCACATCCACCCTCCTGCGCACAACTCTATCCATAGCCTACGCCTCGCAACCATAAAACATTGTTTGAACCAATATTCCTTCAAACATACCGATTTTTGCTTTCCGAGATAATGTTCTCGACTTCCACACATTCTCCAACGGACCCAGAACTTTCGCCCACTTCCCCATCCTATGATTTACTTCCACATCTATGGTTCCATCCGCTGTCAAATCCACTCCCAGATATCTAAAACACTTCACTTCCTACAGTTTTTCTCCATTTAAACTTACCTCCCAATTGACTTGCCCCTGATCCCTACTGTACATAATAACCTTGCTCTTATTGACATTTACTCTCAGCTTTCATCTCTCACACACTTTACCAGACTCCGTCACCAGCTTCTGCAGTTTCTCACACGAATCAGCCACCAGCAGTTTATCATCAGCGAACAAAATCTGATGCACTTCCCAAGCTCTTTCATCCACAACAGAGTGAATACTTTTCCCTCTTTCCAAAACTCTTGCATTCACCTGCATATCCTCTCGGTCAATCTTTCCTCATTCATCCTCTCCATGTGACCAAACCATATCAAAACACCCTCCTCTGCTCTCTCAACCACAATCATTTTATTTCCACACTTACTTGATCAAACCACCTCACACCACATATTGTCCTCAACCATCTCATTTCCAGCACATCCACTCTCCTGCGCACAACTCTATCCATAGCCCACGCCTCGCAACCATACAACGTTGTTGGAACCACTATTCCTTCAGACATACCCATTTTTGCTTTCCGATATATATATATATATATATATATATATATATATATATATATATATATATATATATATATATATATATATATATATATATATATATATATATATATATATATATATATA
>NC_092289.1:10161443-10166443 GCF_036320965.1 Panulirus ornatus | reverse complement strand
TCACGGGCAAGATACTTACCACTACACCACGGAGGTCTGTCTTGACAAGTAGCAGGAAGTAGATCCTCCCATAAGAAGATGTACGTACACAAGACATGATTCAAATGTGTGTCCTGCGGTGTTGAAGATTTCCCTTAACTCACAGTTTATTTTCCCGACGATACAACACTTGGCAGCGTCGGTCGGATTTTTCTCGTCACTGGCTGCCTAGACAATAACATTTAGGAAAGCACTTCCCGTGAGTTGAGCCTCGCCTTTGACGTGATTTGTGGGGCTTTCGACAGCATATCCCTCACGGGTGCTGGTGGTACCAAGCTATTGCGGCCGTAGTCGCTACAGTCATTGACCTGGACGTAACCATGAGTCGTGGTTACACATGAACCTTCCATGGTTGTAGATTGCCTTCCTGGTCATCCCTAGACAACCAGCCAAGACTGTAATGTTGTACTGTTGCAGTGCTATAGCATGTATTTACCACACGCACCGTGGTTTACTCAATGATCTCAGGTGAGCAGCTTCCCCAGCGTCTCCTTGTAAGACGTGCACTCCACTCTTTCCTATGTCACTCCTTCCTTACCTCCTGGCGGTACCGTGCTCGCCTGGCCTACTGGTGACGGTCAGGGACATCTGACAGATATGCCTGGCCTTACGGACAACTTGGTCACAGTGTGAGCGTCATTTGTGTGGAGGAGACGTCTCGATTTTTAGGCCACTCATTGACTCCTGTTAGAATCCCAGTGATTCAGTGACAGACGCTCGATACGTGGAGAAGAGGATCTCACACTGATTCATAAGGTCCCTGATACTAAGGGTAATACAGTGGCCAGCCATCTACCTGATCGGCAGGTGCCAGGGTGACGTGAACCTTCTAAGGGGAACACGCGTGACAGATTTTGAGGTTCATGCAAGATCGACTCCACATCCCCGACTAGCGTCCCACAAAATAGCATTAGTACGACGTGTTCAGTTCAGACTGACGCTAATGGCCGTTCAGAAATGACAAAGATATCTGAGCATCTTCAGGTATTTTTACGCTAAACGACGCTTTCCATAGCTTGTTACAGACCATCATCACAATGTGCGAGTAGCCTTCCCTCATGGTAAACTGGGTGACACAAGCTTCCTCAAGCCCAACACTACCTATACACACACACTAGTTTGCCTCCTCTCTCACGTCGTGTGTTGTTGCCAACACATTAATGCGGGAAACGTCCAGTGTCGCGATCATCCAGCCTTGTATACCTGGTTTGGAATGCCTCCTTCATCAACTGTTCCGAAATATGTGAGAAATGTCCACAGATCACAGACTTCCTGACGTAGCACCCATGCTCAATAGGCTTCCCTCATCTATCATGTCTGACCTCCTCCAGGTCATAGGGGAAAGCAATGAGGTCTTTAGCTCTATTGACCTTAAACGAGGCATTTGGCCGGCGGGCACGTCAGAGGACAACAATCGTTGCCTCCAGGGGCAAAATCAATTTAGAAAAACGTCCTTTGGAAAGAAGAACTTCCCTGTTACCTCTCCACGGTTGATGAACACTGTATTCAAGGTATTTTGGGTGATATTTTGATTGTCAACGAAGATGATACAGTGATATACGACTTTACTCAACACTATGCCAAACCTTAGGTAGTCTTCGACAGACTGGGAGAGGCAAGTGTTAGGATGAAGATGATCAAAAATCGATTTTTCACGAAGGATTTAAAGTTTTGGGGTAAAATGGAATTTGAAAACAGTATCGCTACGCGTGATGGTTAAGGTAAAGTCGGCACAAAACACTTCCCAACACCTCTGGTTCGTAAGTCTTACAAGGTTCCCTTCAGCTTTTTATCTCGATTTGGCAAAGAAGGCCGAACCTTTGACAGACGTTCTCAAAAAAGAATCAAGAGTTTGAATGGAATGAATTCCAGCAGGAAGCTTTTAGTCTTCAAAAGGAGGTTCTTACCACAGCTCCGGTATTACGTTTCCCAAATGTCTTGGAGATGGACGCATCTGGTGAAGGCCCAGCAGATGCCGTCCACCTGCAAGAGGGTAACGGTGAGGGAGTCCTGGTCGCCTGTGCTAGTAGACTCTTGTCATGAGTCTAAAACTGCTGATTTACAGAGGTGGAAGCTTTAGCTGTGGCGTGACGTGGGCGCTAAGACGTGTCAGGGATTTAGTCTACTGATAACCCCATCCATGTTCTGACAGACCACGAGCCGAGTATACAACTGTGAAGATAATGAACCACAAGAGTAAACTCCTCTAGAATAACTTCTCTGACATGACTGTTCACCCTGTGATACGGCCTCTCCAAAGGGGACTTTTCACTCGCGGTGTAACCTCGAACAGCAGGAGTACGGTAACACCTGTAACTGACAAGTGAAAGCATAGAGTGAACCCAAAAGCCAAAAGGAAAGCTCGAATTTCAGATAGAACATAGAGTCAGACATGGTAAATTATCATACAACTATAAGGTTGTAGGTCGATCTGTCAAATAGAAGGGAGGATGAAAGGGGACTTTGATTCCCTCTGATGGAGATTCAAACGTGAGTAAATCATCGTCAGTGATAGAGAAACAGGATCAGAAGTCCCATACGAATAGATATGGACATTCATGAACTATGGAATCAAATCAAAGATAATGAAAAATGATAACGAATACATGAAGGGTTTATAGCAAAATGATGATGGATTCGGTGAGACTGCAGAAACTCAGAGGGAAGATAGCCAGAGGAAAAAAGAGTCATCTAGAGGTAAGCATCAGAGAAAAATGGTCAGGAGTACTTCCTTCCGAAGGATATATGAAAAAAAGGAAATGACCTTAGAGAACATAGACATAGAGAGCAGAAACTGTTGGAAATGACCTTAGAGAACATAGACATAGAGAGCAGAAACTGTTGGAAATGACCTTAGAGAACATAGACATAGAGAGCAGAAACTGTTGGAAATGACCTTAGAGAACATAGACATAGAGAGCAGAAACTGTTGGAAATGACCTTAGAGAACATAGAGATAGAGAGCAGAAACTGTTGGAAATGACCTTAGAGAACATAGACATAGAGAGCAGAAACTGTTGGAAATGACCTTAGAGAACATAGACATAGAGAGCAGAAACTGTTGGAAATGAAGGACAGAGAACAGGAATTGATAATAGGCATGAGGAACAGATCCAGAGGGTGATGACTGGTGCAGAGAAACATAGAGACCTTTGACCATGACACAGAGAGACAATGAATCATCAAGAGAAACTTAGAGGCTGAGCAGAAATAGAATGAGAGGCTATAGATCCTGATGGAGACAGAGAATCGTGAAGACACAAGTTCTTCCAGTATATACAGCATGATTTCTTGTATCGGCTGGTCACCAAGCACACAGACATAGAGGGACGATACACAGTCGTTGCTAGATCACATCATGACACATGGAAACTGTGGGACGAATATTGTGGACGAGGAAGTGAAAATTCCAAAAATTTTCCCCATAAATTCATGAGCAAATTCTTGGTTGAAGAGCAGCTGATTACGCGAGGGAACACAAAGGGAAGAGTCGTAAGGGACGATGTAGTTACATGACGAGTTCAAAAGTGTTTTGACAGTGGAAGACATTAGAGGCCCAACATCGGACGTGAAAGATGTCTTGAAAAGCCCTGAAATTGTTGAAAATTGCATGAGCAGACGACTGAAGGATTTTGACGTACATAAAGTTCGTGGTCCTCAAAATGGTGTGTAGATACGCTCTTACAGCACTTGAAATACTGCTCAGTTTATTGAATGAGAAGGATGTGATGCCAGGGAAGTTGAAGAGAACAGTTGTCGTGCCCCTTTCTAAGAGAGAAGATTTAGGGAACTGTGCTGAAATGATGAACCTCTCCATCCGACGAGTGTCGTCTGTAAACATTGGAGAAGATAATCAAAAGGCAAATAGATGAGTTCTCGCGATGGAGAAATTACATGGGTTCAAAGCAACGCCGTCATAGGGAGAAGTGGTCGTAGTATTAGACAAAAGAAAAGGATGTGTGGATTGCACGTTCTTGGAATATGGACTCTCGGAAAAACGTTTGATACTGTACCACATACGTAAATAAGAAAGGCGTTGGATCTTCAGGAAGGAATAGATGGAGGCTCCTTCACTGTATAGAAGTTACCTTTGTGAAATAGAACAAATGACGTATATGAGGAGTGCCTTCTAGAAATGGGTTGAGGTCTCCAGTGGCGTGCTGCAAGGCTAGGTTCTGGTACCACTGCCTTCTTAACGTGAGGAATGATGCAAAAATCATGAGGAATAGTGGAGAATGATAAGGACTGTATCAGCGTACAAGGGGACCTAGACAAACACCAAATGTAGTCCAAAATATGGTTGATGATATCGCAACGGAGTAAATGTTATGGGGATGAGAGATAGTCTCTGTACAAACATTGTCTAACAAGATATAAGCTGCAGGAATGTACATGTGAGAGGGATTGGGGAATCGTCATGGTACTTACCGTGTCTTGGGAGAACTGGAAAGTAGACGAGCTGTCTGCTAACAAGGATTAGAACTCTATTAACCACTGGGATAAAGTATTTGTGCTAGCAAGGATTAGAGCTCTATTAACCACTGGGATAAAGTATTTGTGCTAGCAAGGATTAGAACTCTTTTAACTACTGGGGATAAAGTATTTGTTTAGGAAATCATCCATTACAATACATTAGGCCAAAGTTAGAGTGTGCTTCTCAAGTTTGCTCAACGCACCTAAGAGATGGTAGAAAAAGAACCAGTAGAGAAGGTTCAGAGGATCATGAGAAAGATGGTTTCAAGATGAAGACACCCGAGTTATAGTGAGAGGATAGAGGTGCATCAATCTTGCCCTCTGTGGAAGAAAGAAGAGTAAGGGGTGATTCAACCACAGCCATCAAGATTCTAAACCAGTTGGATGAAGTTGATAGTCAAAAAAAAGAAAAAAGACTTCGAAAGATGAAGGTAAAATAGCCAGAGGCCATCACAGGAAGCTAAGAAAGACAAGCGTTACAGAAATCT
>NC_092289.1:10156443-10158943 GCF_036320965.1 Panulirus ornatus | reverse complement strand
ATGGCACCCGTCCTCGCAGCTCAGTCATGGCACTCGTCCTCCCAGCTCAGTCATGGCACCCGTCCTCTCAGCTCAGTCATGGCACTCGTCCTTTCAGCTCAGTCATGGCACTCGTCCTCCCAGCTCAGTCATGGCGCTCGTCCTCCCAGCTCAGTCATGGCACTCGTCCTCCCAGCTCAGTCATGGCACTCGTCCTCCCAGCTCAGTCATGGCACTCGTCCTCCCAGCTCAGTCATGGCACTCGTCTTCTCAGCTTAGTCATGGCACTCGTCCTCCCAGCTCAGTCATGGCACTCGTCCTCCAGCTCAGTCATGGCACTCGTCCTCCCAGCTCAGTCATGGCACTCGTCCTCTCAGCTCAGTCATGGCACTCGTCCTCCGAGCTCAGTCATGGCGCTCGTCCTCCCAGCTCAGTCATGGCACTCGTCCTCCCAGCTCAGTCATGGCGCTCGTCCTCCCAGCTCAGTCATGACACTCGTCCTCCCGGCTCAGTCATGGCGCTCGTCCTCCCAGCTCAGTCATGGCACTCGTCCTCCCAGCTCAGTCATGGCGCTCGTCCTCCCAGCTCAGTCATGGCACTCGTCCTCTCAGCTCAGTCATGGCACCCGTCCTCTCAGCTCAGTCATGGCACTCGTCCTCCCAGCTCAGTCATGGCACCCGTCCTCTCAGCTCAGTCATGGCACCCGTCCTCCCAGCTCAGTCATGGCGCTCGTCCTCCCAGCTCAGTCATGGCACTCGTCCTCCCGGCTCAGTCATGGCACTCGTCCTTCCAGCTCAGTCATGGCGCTCGTCCTCCCAGCTCAGTCATGGCACTCGTCCTCCCGGCTCAGTCATGGCACTCGTCCTCCCACCTCAGTCATGACAATCGTTTTCCCAGCTCACTACTGCCTCTGCCTCTCCCAGTTTAGCCATGACAATCGTCCTCCCAGCTCACTACTTCCTCCGCCTCTCCCAGCTCAGTCACGGCACTTGTTAACTATCAGTAAGACGAAATTACGTGGATGGCTTCAGGCTGTTTGTGGGTCAGGTCGGGTCGACCACAGACTGGTAGGGTTAGATGGGAACCCGGGTCATCGGGGTGGGGTCAGGTTGGGTCGACCACAGACTGGTAGGTTTAAATTGGAACCCGGGTCATCTGGGTGGGGTCAGGTTGGGTCGACCACAGACTGGTAGGTTTAGATGGGAACCCGGGTCATCTAGGTGGGGTCAGGTCTGGTCGACCACAGACTGGTAGGTTTGAATTGGAACCCGGGTCATCTGGGTGGGGTCAGGTCGGGTCGAGCACAGACTGGTTGATTTAAATTGGAACCCGGGTCATCTGGGTGGGGTCAGGACGGGTCGATCACAGACTGGTAGGTTTAGATGGGAACCCGGGTCATCTGGATGGGGTCAGGTCGGGTCGACCACAGACTGGTTGATTTAAATTGGAACCCGAGTCATCTGGGTGGGGTCAGGACGGGTCGACCACAGACTGGTAGGTTTAGATTGGAACCCGGGTCATCTGGATGGGGTCAGGTCGGGTCGACCACAGACTGGTTGATTTAAATTGGAACCCGGGTCATCTGGGTGGGGTCAGGTCGGGTCGACCACAGACTGGTAGGTTTAAATTGGAACCCGGGTCACCTGAATGGGGTCAGGTCGGGTCGACCACAGACTGGTAGGTTTAGATTGGAACCCGGGTCATCTGGATGGGGTCAGGTCGGGTCGACCACAGACTGGTTGAGTTGAATTGGAACCCGGGTCATCTGGATGGGGTCAAATCGGGTCGACCACAGAGTGGTAGGCCCACATGGGAACCCTGAATTACCTGGACGGTGTCAAAGGCTTTCTCCTTTTTTTACTTTTCCATTATCTGAAGTTATCTTTGTGATGCTTGTGAGCAAGGTATGTTCAAGCAGGTGTCTGTATTTTCTCACAAGCGAGAGGAAATCATCTGAAACATGTCGACAGAGGTCACAACTTCACCCCCATGACCTCTCTCCCCTCAAAAAACACCCCTTTTCCCTCGCTGGGTCAGCCAGTCCTGGACCTCCTCTACCACTCTCCCCACAGCTTGTCTGGTAGACTGACTCAACCAGGGTCTCCCTCTACATCAGCTCCTACCAGATAGCATCTTCATCAACCAACCCCCCAACCCCCACCTCTCTCTCTCTCTCTCTCTCTCTCTCTCTCTCTCTCTCTCTCTCTCTCTCTCTCTCTCTCTCTCTCTCTCTCTCTCTCTCTCTCTCTCTCTGGTGTTGCCTGGCTCCACTCTGTTTACGCCGTTGTTCATCACCCTCTCGTCTGGATGTTTACAGTGATGCAGTGACTCGTCTGGACGTTTGAGTGGGATACTGTAAATCATACGGCTCTTCACTGCCCATGAGGCTGCTCACCACCACCCAGGCTCCTCACTGCCCGTGATGGACTGCCTCACCACCCACCCGGCTCTCACTGCATGATGGCTGCCTCACCCCACCAGCCTCCTCTGCCCATGAGGCTACCTCACCACCACCAGGCTC